>NC_089874.1:38657500-38922500 GCF_040182565.1 Anser cygnoides | reverse complement strand
TTAGCAAATAACTGCAGTGCCAGATTCTGTCTTACTGAATGAAATTAGTAACATAAATTGCATGAACATTTGTCCCTACACATATTGTTACTTTGACTGTTCCTTTTATCTTGTCAGATACCACAAACTTTGACAAGTTTATTTGTGCTCACTGTGATAAATTCTCTAGTAGTGTACTTTAAGTGTATGTATTTGCCCCAGTAGAGAATTTGTTATCTTATGTCAGGCACACTTGTTTTCATGTAAAGCTTCTTCATGAGTCTATCCAAGGAAATGATCTCAGGAAATTTTGCTTCTATTCTTTTCTCCTAGTGCCACAGCATTTCACCTCATAGGCAGTATGTTAACTCTTCTTAACTGTCTCAGCTACAAGCATCCAATTGGTTTTTCTGCCTGAAGGCAAAATCCTGCAATCAGGATTACTCAGACAAAGCTCACATTGAAGTGAATAGGCGTGTTACTCACATATGGCTAAAAGCCCCCTTGTCTGGTTATGCAAAGAACTGATATACAAGGTGGGCCAAGTTTTCAGT
Source organism: Anser cygnoides (assembly GCF_040182565.1). Lineage (NCBI taxonomy): Eukaryota > Metazoa > Chordata > Aves > Anseriformes > Anatidae > Anser > Anser cygnoides. The sequence goes on along the minus strand of NC_089874.1, from coordinate 38,921,967 downwards.
CAGAACAAATCAGTGTTCTCCACAATGGAACAGAATTAGTGTACACCGGCCAAGGAAGTGGTGTTACATGTGCAGCACTTTCATAATATAAAGGTGATATTTGTTACATCAGAAAACAGAGTTGATTCTACAGTGACCTTGTTAATTAAAGAAAAAGAAAAGAATCTTGAGCAAAAAAGCCACTCCACAATGTTTGGCCTTCTTTGGTCCAAATGTTGCATCTAGTTATGACAAGAAAACATATAAAAAAACTTTTTTTCACCAAAAAAAAAAAATGCAGGTCTCATACAAGATTCACTCCTGTCTATTACATTATATGTCAGATTCCTAATAATTTTCTTTTGCAGTAACAAGCTAAGGGCTGTGTTGCATCTTATGAGTCTGTTTAAGTTTCAGAGATGGCTACAGTCTGCTTGAGAAAAGGATTAGAAAGAAAGGCACTTGAAGCTGGTGTGAAATATGAGCACTATCTAGAATAACAGAGAGCATGTCAGACTAGTAAAAAAGAGAAGCAAGGCAGGCTGACAAAATCAAAGAGAACAAACCAAATTCAAACATCTATGTGCTACCAAGTATTCTGAAACTAAAACAGTTTTAAAAGTTTGCCAAAAATGTTAAGCTACTTGTCAAGCTTCAGTAATTTATGTGCTATTTGTTTAGATAAAAAAGACAACATGAGATGATGTCCTAATAATTAACATTTAGCTTGTTATGTGCAAGTGATTACTTCATTATCACCTTTTTCTATACCACAAGTTTGTCTTATGCTTACCTATAATGGAAAACAGGGACAAAGCACTAAAGATTGTTTTCATTGATACCTACTACTGACAAATTATCCTAATTTAGGAAAGTTATTTTGGGGACTGAGTTCCTCTGGCCTGAAATGTATGCACCCCAATGAATCAGTTGGCCATGTAACATGTTTTCAAAGAGCTTTTTAAAGTAGTTACACCATCAGATGATATTTTAACCCTTCCCTCTACAACCAATATTTATGTTATGATTCTTTCCACAGTTGTTGACACAGATATTTGACTGCTTTGAGCACAGGAGGTTGAACTAAATGACCTGTAGAGGTCCCTTCCAACCTCAACCATTCTGCAATTTTGTGATCTTTTCAAAGGAATAGCTCTGTTCTTTCTAGTATGCTCTGTTTCAGGAAAAAGTTCAGCTCAGATTTAAATGATCTAAACTCTGCCTTTGCTCTTATATATTCTCTTATTTAATACTGAGATGTCTTTGACAGCACAATTACATTGTGAGCTTTGTATTTCTGTAGTACCTGCTCTACTGAGTTTGGCTTGGCTGGGGAAAACAAAAAACAAAACAAAACAAAAACAAACACCTGTATCTTCAGGCAGGATTCTTGTATTTGAAATCCATGCTCTGATTCTTTAATTTCTGTTGTATTCTATTTGTATTTGTATTCTATGTATTTCTATTGTATTTTATTTGTCTTTATTCTTGTTTGTATCCTGATATTTTTTTTTTCTGTGACTATTCCATAGTTGACAATACTACTTAAATTCTTTTTTTTCTTCTTGACTAAGAGTATGTTCAATGCATTTGCAAACAACTTCTCAAATCCTATAAGAAATGGCCAAAAAATAAATAAATAAATAAAAAGGTTCCCAGGTCTTTCCTCAAGAAAACAAATTTTGAATGATCCCTATTTACATTCAGTCTGCATTGTCAGAGCTTTTATTGTGATCTGAGGGGTATACAAAACCCTATGAACTTCATTGAATTGGACCAGTCATGTATCAATGTATTTCCCCTCAACTAATATTAACTGTGGTACAATACTCCTGTTCAAGTTGAACTCTTAAAACTTTATGACCTCAATAAAATTAATATGTCTTGCAACAGCTATTTAGCATCTTCCTGGACGGCCAGATCCTTCTGGGTCACCGCTTCCCTTGGAGTTCCGTCGTTCATGGAACTGCCCCAGACACAAGATATGAGATTACCAGCAGCACAGTCCCAGACAGACTAACCCTCCTCTTCCACTGTCTTACCAGAGCTTATGACAATTCCTATGCAGAAGGGAAAAGCAGTTGATAAGCTATCACACTTGAAAATCAATGATGCTAACATTGCAATAGAAGAGCAGGGGCACTATAGAAGGTGGTGGGGAGGGAAAGGCTTGCTTAATAACCCTGTAAATCTGTGCCTAGTCTGTCAGCAGGCTTCATCTTTTCCAATGCTCTTTGTAACAGATTTTTCTAACATACAGCTTTTAGATCTCATGTATGGAATCATAGAATGGCTTAGGTTGGAAGGGACCTTAAAGATCATCTAGTTCCAACCGCCCTGTCATAGGCAGGGATGCCACTCACTAGATCAGGTTGCTCAGGGCCTCATATAACCTGGTCTTGAACACCTCCAGGGATGGGACATCCACAGCCTTTCTGGGCAACCTGTTCCAGTGTCTCATCACTCTCTGAGTCAAGAATTTCCTTCTAACTTCTAATCTAAATCTCCCCTCTTTTAGTTTAAAACCATTCCCCCTCATCCTGTCATTATCTGATTGAGCAAAGAATCGCTCCACATCTTTTTTATAAGTTCCCTTCAAGTACTGAAAGGCTGCAATGAGGTCACCCTGGAGCCTTCTCTTCTGTAGGCTGAACAGCCCCAACTCTCTCAACCTTTCTTGGTAGAAGAGGTGCTTCAGCCCCTTGATCATCTTTGTGGTTTCACTCTAACAGATCAACATCCTTCTTGTGCTGGGGGCCCCAGACTTGGATGCAGCACTCCAGGTGGGGCCTCACAAGGGCAGAGCAGAGGAGGACAATCACCTCCCTTGACCTGCAGGCCACTCCTCTTTTGATGTAGCCCAGGATGCAATTGGGCTTCTGGGCTGCAAGCACACCTTGATGGCTCATGTGGAGCTTTTCATCCACCAGAACACCCAAATCCTTCTCTGCAGGGCTCCTCTTCATGAGTTCTTCTCCCAGTCTATACTCATTTCTGGGATTGTCCCAGAACAGGTGCAGCACCTTGCACTTGGTCTTGTTGAACCCCATTACGTTCATGTGGGACCACTTCATGTCAAGAGTGATCATATTAGTTCTCTAATGGCAAGAGACTACTCTGTGATAATAGCGTGTGCTTTAGGTGGAGAAAGCAAAGGCTTGATCCCAGTTTAAAACAATAATAAGGCAGATTAGTTTAAGAAGTTTTATTTTGCAGGGACTGTGCTGGACTTCATGCAGAACATAAATCATATCCCATGGTAAAGAGAAACTACAATAAATTTGCCCTCAATACCCAGTTCTCCGAGAACAACTGCCTTCTTGAAATTTGCATGAAAAGAAGCTCAGCAAAAATAAATAATAATAATAATAATAATAATAGTAATAATACAGCTCTTGCAAATTTGTGATTTCTCACCAGAACTGTAGTAACAATGACCTGAGCTCATCCCCTGCCTGCCCCTCTTCATAACCTCATTTGTAGCAATCTCAGTGAAATCAGAAAGCACTCTTACGAAATCCAGGAAGCATCGTGGAGCAGGCTGATCCCTGTTGTGCTGGCAATATCTGTCCCTGGTTATCTGTAAACATATCTTCCTCTTCACAGAGAAGCTGGATGCTGCAGTGCTAGGCACCACTGACAAGCTTCAGCTTGGAACACAGAGATTAAAGGAAGAGATTTTCATAAAATTAGTTAACTATTTTCACTAATGACAGAAACAGAAAAAAATAGTGAGCAAGAAGAAAAAGCTATAGTCCTTCAGAGTGTTTTATAACTTGACTAAAGGTATCATGGATAACAGGGACTTTACAGGCTGTCAGCATTAACATTAGCAGTTTTTAACCATGACCTGAGCTCTGACAAGCTGTTTCCACACTGTCAGTCTCTCTGCTTGAGCTGGCAAGTCATATATAGTAAAACTGTCCAGACTTTATCTGTGCAGTTACTTAAAAAGCCTATCTGGTGCATTTGCCTGTCCCACCAGTACTAAGAGAGCCTGGAAAAGTCTGAGTGACCTGTTAATCTGAGCAATCTTATTGGATAGTTAAAAAAAACATCAACATGCATCACCAGGTTGGCTTGAGAATTCTCACTGTCTTTCTACTTTGGCAGATTTTTCAGAAGGTATTTCACTGTTGCTTAGTGGATGCATTGATTAAAATACTATTTACTTAGGAACTAAATAAAAGAAATTTTATCACCCATCTAGTCACTCTTCAGGATAGTCTCCCTTAGTCTCCCTTGCCTTTTGCAATGTAGAATTTAAATGTTCATTCAAAAAAAAAAAAAAAGTTGATTAAAACATACCAATGGTTTAGGTGCACATATGCTCTTGATTTTCAATATCATGTGGTCTTTTCCCTATGCCTGTGAATCCAGAAGCACTTCTCAAAATTTAGCTTTGGGAGTGCTTCCTGGCCACATCCTGTCTCCAGAGTGGAATGACATCTACTGTGCACACAGAATTGTATTAAGGAGAGCTGAGTGTGTAGGATCGGAAGACAGTTGCAGCATGGGGATCTGGCAAGGGGTCTCCAATCTGAAAAGTAAACTAGAGAGCAGAAAATTCAACTTCTCTTCAATCCAGATACAGCAAACAACTTTTAAATACTGTTACAAAACCTGAAATCACTCTATTGTGCCAGTTTAAATCTGAATAAGCTCCTTTCTTCTTTAAGTAAAAAAAAAAAAAAAAGATACTGCATTTCCTAAAAGATCCAGATGTTCATTAAATATAAAATGATATTTACAATTTCTAACAACACAAACCTCTGTCTGAACACTATGAACAAAGTTTTAGATTTTCATATGGAAAATCTGAAAGTGTCAAATTTTAAGGTGAAGTTTCTAGATTACAAATAAAACAAAACACCTGTGTAAAACAACATAAAAATAATCCACATTAAATCTTTATATTTCCCTCTCAAATATCTGGTTATCAGAGGATACAAGCTTGCTTGAGCTACATGACAGACATTTTCTTTCTAGGTATATATGATCCTAGAATCATAGAAAAGCCAAGTTGGAAGGGACCCACAAGGATCACAGAGTCCAACTCATGATTCTCAAGAAGAGCTCTTACTATTGTGTATACAAACCTTTCCCTATGCATAAAAACACCCTCCCTTTTATCCAGCTACTCTAATTCCTCAGTATGTGGCTCTTTTCTTTCCTTGAAGAACTGATGCAATAAGCCACCTGAGAAGTCCTTATCCAGCTCTAACATGTTAGTGATAAAGAAGAACCACAAGGCACTGTGGCAGGGGTGGTTCTCTTGCCTTGCCCATGTAAAGAAACAAATCCAACAAATATTAGGTAGATAGATAAGCTGTGCCTACCTGTAAAGCAGTGAAGGCAATCCTGAATCCCTTAGATCAGTAAGCAACAAAAATGGGAGGCTTTTTTCTTGAAATCTGCAAACTAAAATGTATGTAATTAAGCTCAGTTCAAAAGAACCATGTCTATGAATTTTGACATGATGATTACTACATACATGCATAAATTGATTGGTAGAGAGAAAACTTTGGAGCACTGATTTTTAAAAACAGAAATAATAACTCATATACTAAAGTCACAATGTTCTCTTAAATTAAATTATTTAAGCAGAGCTTCCTTTCTGGGAGACTTTCTAAAAAGAAAAACTGATGCTTTCTCATGCAGTGGCTTTACATTAAGTCTTCACTACAAAGAAAACACTGAGAAATCAGAAGTCTAAAGAGAAAAGTTATGCAAATATATGTTTTGTTTTATTTCTGTTAAAATATATTGTCTACAGCCCAAGTTTAGCACTGCTGGAGACCTTCATATGCCCAAATACCCTTATGAGAAGGAAACAACAAATAATCTTCAATGTTGGTAAAATTTGGGGTATTAGGTTAGCTGTAAAGTAAATTCCTTCCTCTGTGATTTTTGCGTGGGAACGTGAGACGACAGCTGCTGTGGTAGTATGTTTTCAAAGGGGTAAAAGATATTTTGCTTTGTATACTTCCACAATACAACTCCTGATCCATCTCACAATAGAAGAATTGGAAGCTTTATTTTCTTTGAGCCTTGATGAACTAAAATAATCTTGGATGTGACATTTTCTAAGCTCTAAAGTTCTTTTGCTACAAACCCTCAAAGAAATCTAGGATAGAAATTGAATAAGTTGGTAGTGAGATTTCAGTTGTGGATATAAAAAGTCAGGATCAGTACCTCCGCCCATAAAAGCCTGAATGGTCCCTATTGAACTGAATTAAGTGATGGATTCAGTGCAATTTTTGAAATTAAGAAAGGTTTCTCTCATTTTTGTTTCAATGATGTTATTGAGTTGTGAAGCTGCAAATGATTTATTTTCTCTCATATCTTGTGGATTCGTGGCATCTTCTAGTTAATTGCTTGTTTTGTTTTGTCTGAATGCTCAATGAACATTATCAGATCCTAAGCCCATATCTTACAATGGACCTCATTTGCAAAGAAACAAGATACCAAGTATCCTTGTTTCCGAATACCTTGTGTAAAACAGGTAAACTCTAATTACTGTATTTGGTCAACGTTGTCTGAAATCTAATGTTTTGAAAGCCACTTTTAATTCATAAATGGAAAGGATTATATAAATGCCAAATTACAAACCATTAATTATTATCTAATAGTGAAGTGGCACAATGATCACTCTGGATCTAAAAGCACTAGCTGAAAATCTTGGACATGGATTTTCAGTTCCTAAATCTCATCAGAAGTGAACTGTTAAGTACTTTCTGTATCTATCTATCTGTGGACTGGAAGGCTAAACAAAATCATCCATGAAAAAAACCCTCCCAAAACACAATTCCATCTGCAAACTTTGGGGTTCCCTCTTAACTTGAAAACCTAATGTTGACCTCCAGTTGCATGTACAGAGAAAAGTAATAAAGGAAATGACAAATGAACTATTTAAAGCAAGTACACAAAAATTGGTTACAGCAGATATTCAGACTTGTCTTGACGTACATTCTTAGGTATGTGTGCTGTTACCACTGAAAGGTAAGCTACTAATTATTATAAAGGTCTTTGTGTTCTCATCCATGCAAACAGCAGAGCAAGCAATTGATAGATCAATTAAGCCAATGTATCTGCACATGAAGAATTACTGACAGGGGAATGTAAGACATGCACAGGTCTTTTTCTGTTTTTCAGTTTTTAAGTTTTATATAGTTTGTGTGTAAATTTAGTCGGATTCAAGAAGACCTTTTTGCTTAGCTTTATTCAGCTTTCAGGTTTTTTTCTTTTGTTAAGATTATTCTTGTATAAGTAACTTCTTACTGTGCACCCTCAAGGCAAAGAAAACCAATGACCTTGAAAGGAAGGCCCTGGAGGGGAAAAGTTTTGGATCCTGGGGCTCCTTCTCAATGTCATTCTGGAATTAGTACAAAGGTCCCTTTTTGGAGCCACTTGTTCAGCCATCAGGCTGCTGTGAGACAGTGAAGCCAAAAGATCACAGACAAAACAAGAATTAATACTGGAAATGGTCACAGCAAAATTCATGCAGGGGAGATCATTGTTCTGAAGACAGTCAACAGGCAAACACTTTCAAATTTGTGTTTGCTGTTTTGCAAGGAATTTCTTCACCAGAAGTCCTTTGCCAGAGGTTGGATGAAAGGGGATGAACAGATTACTACGGACAACTTTGATTAACTTGTAAATAGAACAGCAGGAATAGAACAGCAAACCTCTACACAGAATACTGTTTTCCAAATGAAGGTCAGTAATTACCAAAAAAAAATGCAAGGTTGTTGAGCTGTTCCTTAACTTTTTTTTATTTTCTTTAGTGTGAATAACAGTGTGTTCTAAATCTCAGTAGCAGTTTATATTAATCTTTTCCATGCTGGAAGTAAGGTGTTAATAGTTCTAAAATGAAATAATACCTAAACCACAACTCAGTCATTTTCTTCATAGTTCAAAGTTATTTGCATAAGATATATCACCCTTTATAAATATTTACTTTGTTATAGCCAAAGAAACTGCGAATTATATGAGATGAGTTTGAATTCCTGTCTCTTACGCTTGTCTTTGAGTCTGCATCTTTCACTCTTGTTGGGCTTGAGAAGATGAAGAGAGCAAAATAATTTTTCTCCAATAAGATCCAATGTGGACTTCAAAGTGAAAGACCTGAATTCTACCTATAAAATTTGATTACAGCCTGATTAAAAAGATGGGGAGAAAAAAAGAGCTGTATTCATGGGCTCATTACAGGCACAAAAAGGGGATGCTCATACAGACCATAGAGAATTTAAAAGATTTATTTATGATGTATTACTGTAATTTTTAATTTAGACATGCAAATTTTTTAATTTGCACTGACTGCTTTGCCTTAATGGTTTTGATTAATACTTGGAGGTAGTGTTTGTGAAAGAGATTTATACTGTGATTCATCTGCAAAATAATCAAATCATTACCAGCTAATGACAAAGCTGTGAAAAATGATATAGCTATTGTGTAACTCGCAGCTATTGCAGTGCATGTGAAGGTACCCAGTATTTCCTGCAAATGTGGACTTGTGTTAATAACTGCTCAGAAGTTTGCTCTAGGTCCCCTCTAATTTGGTTTAAAAATAAAAAAATAAATAAATGAAATTTTATCTTAATAAAGCTGTCTGATAGAAACATCAGTGATTAACGTCCCTGAACCCTACATTCTCATGGAGATGTCAAAGTTGGGGACACCTCCCCTCTCTATCCGGGAATGAAATCTCATAGAAATTACCACCTATCTCTGTATCTTACTTCAGTAGTCAAAAACCAAAACGTCTTGTGATAAACAGGAGAGTTTGCAACAACAAGAGTAGATAATGTCTGTGTTTTTCATTATTAAAAAAGATAAAAATAAGAATTGCCTGTAGCTTTCTAAGCACTTTGCAATTATATCTTTCTTACTTCCTATTATGGAATTCTTCCTTCATTTTCTGTTCTGGGGGATGTAGTACTGTGAGGCTAATGAAAGGATTATTGAGCTCCTAATATATGATATTTTTGCAACAGAACTGGGTATACACAGATGTACATGCACATAAGGTCCACAGTCTTTAAAATAATTTTAGAACTGGAAACAATTTCAAACTATCCCCATACAATTAGCTGGAAATATTCTTTTGCTTGACTTCAAACTGCTTTTTATGGATTTATAGCAGATTTTCCTTTTCTTTTCAAAAAGATTTTCCTAAAGAGTACATGAATCAGAACTTTCTGCTGAAAAACACGAAGAAAACAGGAAAAACTAGTTGCTTACCAACTTGTGAATTTACACCTCTAAACCAACCTAAACCAATAGCTGTAAACTAGACTAGGTCTATCAGAAACAGTAAAACTATATTACTTTAAGCCAGTTGATAGTTTGAGCCATTGGTCCCAGGGATATGAGGATGCATTTTCACCTCATCACTTAAATTCAGTTTAACTGTACCTACCTTGCTGCCTCTCTCCTTACCCTTGACAAACCAGAGTTTACTGATATTTCACTTGTATTCCACGATGATTCACTTCAGTTCAACAATCTGACAGAAAACTAACATATCAAAAAAATTTATGCTTAGTTTATTGACGTGACTCACTCTTCAAGTGCACAATTACTATAGTTGAGTCAGAGAAAGTAAGGGGAGAATGTGGGCAGGAAAGACTGCAGACATCCCTCTGGACAGTATCCTCATTTTTGAATCCAAACAAGCAATGATGTCCCCTTTATTAGTCCATGACATATAGTGGGATCTCAAGCTAAATGGAGGTCCTACAGAACACATCCAGATTCTTTAAGCTCTCATTTTCTAAGCTGAGCCACTGTCAGACCTCTTCATGATCATAAATCTATCCTCTGATTTTTCTTACTGTGTGATTCATGCTTTCTGGCTTTACACAACAGACTCTAAAAGATCGACAGCCAGTTTATGGATTGACAGGAACTACTTCTTTTCTGCCAAACCCTCCTATAAAAATGTGTGGTCATCTGATACAGTGATTCAACTATTATCACTTGAATATAAAAACCTAGCCACCTCCCTACCTTGGACGAATGTTGGTCTGTGTTGTATAAACTCAGGTTTTGGATTGCATCTCTTTGTACAACCTTTTCTGATCACAGGTTTGAAGTGTCTCAGTTCACATTATTGACTTAGTCAACTGATGGCTGAGCAGACTCAAGCCTGACCTACTGCCGATCAAATACATCTTCCTTCCCGGGCAGGGCTCAAACCAAAACCAGTCCTACACCACAGCTGACCTTCCACACCTGTATAAACAGCCTTAAGTGAGAGACAAATTCTAAGCATGAATAGCTAGGAAACTTGAACTTAAATGTGAGCTTAAGTCTAAGGTAGAATGATAGAGTAGAAGTGTCTACTGAGTCCTTAAATAACTTCTGTTGAGGTAAAGCTATGACACATTCAAGAGGACTGCTCTCTCAAGCATGCTGTCAGCTGTGAACACCAAGTCTGACATTTTACCATTCAGCATAGGACTCCACAGCCCTGCTTTCTTCAACATGTCTTGTAGTCCCCCAGCTGTTTATTCATTCTCCTTCAGCTTCTGCATCACTGTGTTTGCTCCTGCTCATTCATTGCTCTGGGTAAGAAGAATTCTAGAGAAACAGGCTTGTGGTTAAAGAGAAGTGAATGAAAGCAGGAGACAACTGGAAGTTTAAAGAGCATGTACACAAACACATCCAGGAAAAATATGTTTGCTTTACATAAACGGGTAGTGACACAATGTGAGTTATCTAAGGAACTGCCTAGATGGTGCTGTGTTGGCTACCTGGCTGTGTGTTGCTGTATTTGCTCAAATCTTGTTGCTGATCATATCTTGGAGTGGAAAGCTGTTAGCAAAATTGTGACACCTCTCATTCTACACTAGTTATCTGTGCCACCAAACAATTCATGAGGTGTAACTTTTAGTGTTCCTCACATTGACGATTAACATTTTCATCAAGGTCAGTGTAATGTCCTGTAATTAATAAAAAACACTCATTTTCTCTCCTGTAAAATCAGCTAGCCTAAAATTACTGATCTGTGACTTCATGAAAACCATTGGTTTCAATACCTTGCAGTGATTTGGTCCAGGGGACTGTGTGCACTGATTTGTTGTCCAGTTGATCTGCAATTAAAAAGAACATTGAAGGGCAAATTCATATAGAGCAGCACTGGATCTGCAAAGGAATTTGAAAAATACTAAACATTGCAAATATTCCAAAAGTGAAAATTTAGACACTGTATTACACTGTTATGCAGCCTGGCTTGTCTTGCTTGTATAGGCAATTTGGCATCTATGAATAGGATTCACAGAAGCTAACACTAAGCACAGAGTGCTGAAACAGATGCTGAAAAATGGATTTGAGCTTCACCACCCCAAAAACAGGTAATTCTACCTAGTTCAGATTCTTGACCTTCTGGAGATAAATATCTAAGCATGGTTTGTTTATGCACTCACTCATGGCATGAATTTAGTTACAATTTTAAATTCAGTAGCTCAAAGCTTGGTACTTGGAAAATCCAGGCACTTTCAGGGTTGGGAAGCCGTTGAACTTTAAGTTTTAATAATCTCAATGTTTCTATGTCCCTTTTGAAGTAATTCCCAATTATATCCATAAACAAACTCTTTCAGTCTGCCCTAATTCAATATCCAGTGAACAGAGTAGAGATCTTTAAACCTACCACTATTTTATTATTCAAGACAAAATTGTGTTTAAACTAAATAACATAATATATAAATTTTAATAACATATATTTGTGGTTTCTTTAGCCAAACATTTTACAGCATTTGAGTATGTAACCATTTATTGGGAGATTTTTCTACTGGTAAATATTTCATATATCAGGAAATCTTAAAATACATTCAATTTCTATCTTTACCACTGTAGTCTTTACCAGGTATCAACCACTAAAAATAAAGACAAGATAATTCTTTGCAGTAATATATTGATAGAGTATAGCTTCAGGCTAAGACACTTGTAAAGCCTTGAAGGAGGCAGAGGATTATTGGTCTATAGTAGTCAAATTTAGTCAATCTTAGAAGTTTTTCTGGAAGAAAAAATTTGCTTTTTCTTTCCTCCAGATATAGCTGCTTTCATTAGCTTCTTCTTTGCATGGCAATTTGACTTGCCATTACTGATTTCTTTACAAGATTTATGTTTTATTTCCTTATCTCTAACTATGCCTACAACTGGACACGTATATATGTTAAAAAAAATAATAATAATAAATAAAGTGCTGTTATCTTTGACATAGCTTAATTAACACTTTATCTGCATCTAGTGTGCTTTATAACTTAAACAAGAAAACAAAAAAAAAATCAAGAAACACAACCTTTCAATATTTGGAACTGGTAGAATGTTCAAATTGTACAAGACTTGAAGAAATTCTTAGGAGATAACTACTGAAGCCAAATAGAGTTGTAAGTATCCAAACGGCTTCATTAGGCAAAACTCTTACAAGACATGGATGTGGCATTTATGAGGTTGTGGTGACAAGGAACTTGAAATGATTTGTGTCTTCTTTAACATAATCATATAGATATGAACAATTCATTCTACATTGCTGCAACTGGATGGAGCTTAAGACTGTCTTTTTCTATCTATATCAATATTCATTAACATTATGTCATTTTATGATTGGAATAAGAGATTTCAAACATTTCTGCTAAGTATGACCAGGCAGATCATTATGAGTTTTATACCATTGATACACAAAATCCACTGGTTTCAGTCTAGGTGCAGATGAGTGAATCTGTGTGGCAGGTTTGTTTCTCATAGTTCACCAATCTTCTTCTGAGTCTGTGAGAAGCCAAAATTCAGTTCGAAACTTAGAGTTTTCTCAGATCCATTGTAAAACCACTAATTTACAAATGATTCACTCTGAGAACGGCCAGTTCTGTGTTGCGAAATTCTAACTGTTTTCAGGTAAAAATTATTTTGGAAATCATAGAGAGAAAAAAAAAATACCATGAAAAATTTGCATATATCTTTAGTGGTTTTTCCAACATGTGTGAAACCCCAAGCGATTTAGTTTTGGTTTTCAGTACTAAAGGGAAGGGGGTGGGGAGCGGGGAAGAGGAGAGATCGTACAACTTTTCTTACAACTAAATTCACAAATACTTTGTGAGGACTCTTTCTTTTCTTTCCTATGTTATTGTAGTTGTTCTGAATCTGTCCAGAGATGCAACTACATATGGTCAATATGTTGATATACAGGTTGTGAAGAAACCTGCTTTGACGCAACAGGTACCTGCCCAGCTTCAGCAGTGCAGCATTAAGACATTTGCAGACACAAAGCACCATTGCTTTGTAGAAGTCCAGTCATATGGTCAGACATAAGCACACAGTCAAGGCCTCATTTGGAAGATTTCACGCATCACCTGTGTCACGTCACCACACTCTGTAAGCTCCCCTGCATATTCTAACAAACCCATAAATAAAACCAGTTTACAGAAGAGTAAAGTCCTCAAAAAGAGGACAGGAGAGGTTCTCTCCAACAGCAGACTGCTGAGGTTTAATAAGTCACCCAGTGATCCTAGCAAATGAAACTTCAGAAAATATTCCTGCCAACCTGATTGGGCTGTGAGTTCAGGGGGCAAGTTCTACCTAGGAAAGGGGTGAAGTAAGGAACTTGCATCCTGGCCATCTTTGGGAGACCAGTAGAAACTCTGAACTACGGTATGCCTGCAGTATAAGGAGGAAGCACACAAAATGCATTTCACATTTATGTCACTCTCCTTCAGTTACAACACACTGGATATCCAAAAACTTGTCTTGCCTTTTCCCAGATCTGGAATTTCACCTGTTTTCTTCCATAAATTACTATATCTAAGCAATTTTAGTTCTTTACATTGGTACTATATCATAAAATCTCACTCCAAAACTAGTTAGAAACCTGCTAATATCCAGTCTACATTTAATTTTAGATAATTTTAGAACTACTGCTCTTGTGCCATTATTGCTTTTTCAGTTAAATAGATGTTTTCTCTCTTCAACACTTTTTCCTGATTTTATTTCTGAAGAATCCTCCTCTCTCTTCTCAACCTTTGTTTTTCTAGGCTTAACAAATCAGGAAATCAGGTCTTTTAATCTCTCTTCATAAGACTGATTCTCCATTCTAGCATACTAGCTGCCTTTCTATGCTTCTGTTTTAAGATCATCTTTCATGAACACAGGTGACCAGAACTTTATATAATATTTGAAAAGAGGCTTTACCAAATATTTGAACAATGAAATAACAATTTCCTTATTCAAAATGTCCTAGATGATGCATCTCACAATTATAGTAAACTTTACAATTGCATTAGACTTTTCAAAGTTGCTTTATATGAAAAGCAATAGTCAACCTCCAGGAAAATTAGTATGTCCATATTTCTCTCCCGCTACTTTTAACTGACAAATACATATTATATTCAAGAAGGAAAAATAAATAAATAAATAAATAATCTAGCTACTGGTCATTAGATTCCTGGCTTTGCAATATATGCTATTAAATTTTGTCTCCTTTCATCACTCTAATCAACAAAATCATCTTGTTCCCCATTTTATGTTCTCTGCGTATCTCATAAATACCTTTTTAATTGTTACTCCTTCATCTCCTATATAACTAATCAATATGTTAAATGGGATCACAACAAAGACAAGCCATTAAAACATTTGACAAACTCTTCTTTTGACAGTTTCTTAGTCTTCTGACAGTTCTCCTGTAAGAATAATTACCATCTTTCAGAATGAAGTCCAGTCCATTGCCATTGTCTAAAAATATATATTATCTCATTAAAAAAGATACTGGTTTTATCAAAGATAATCTACCTTTGCTAAACCAATGTTGTAATTAACCTGTATTCAATTTATCTTCATGTTCTTTCCTTCACAAACTGTTCTAAGATTGTATGCTGCTGAAATCATATTAACAAGTCTGTAGTTGTCCTCATCACCTTTTTGCTTTATTTTTAGGTTACAGATACTTACTAAATTGGCTGTCCTTAATATTTAAAATTTGGACTTGTTAATATGCATATTAGCTAAATACTCTTGCTACTAGGCTTGTATATACTGTCAATATTAAGACTGGATGTTGTCCAGGTTCCCTGATTCTGGAGCATAGAATCCTAAATTTGCTTTTGCTGGGATATATTTTCTATTGATCTATTCTCAATTTCTTTAAATATCTTTTGTTCTTGTAGATTGAAATTGCTCAAAACAGTCATACAGCTCAGGAACTTCAACTTTAGAGGATTTGGGGAGTGTTTAATTCAGGTTTTGTTATATTTCATAGAGTACTGAAAAAAAAATCATGCTGCTCTTGCAGAAAGATATTGAAAAACTTGGAAACCTTACAACCATGTCTTAAGAAGGAAAGAAAAAAAAATAAACCCGCAGAACTGAGTCTGTTGTAATAATACAGAGACTTATAAACATGAAAAAAATAAATAAAATAAAATAAAATAAAATAAAATAAAATAAAATAAAATAAAATAAAATAAAATAAAATAAAATAAAATAAAATAAAATAAAATAAAATAAAATAAAATAATATTGGAGCAGTTCCTGGTCTGCCTGACCTTAAAGGAGCCACCAAATAACAAGTATCTAGTTCTAGCAGCAGCTCAAACCTGTGACTGACTTTGGAAAGGACGACTAGTTGTGGTGGATGTGTATGAGAAATGATCTATTATACTTTTTAGTCATCACCTTTACTGGGAACTGATGTAAAATACTTGTTCAATATTTGATTCAGTCCTTAGTTAGCCTTACCTTCTTCCTTTATCCCCTGCCATCAGTGTATAGAAAAAACAGTTTCCCACAATTTTAGCTTATACAATTAACAAACTTCATCCATTTATTTTCTGTGCTAATTTGGGAAGACATAAGAACAATTTGATTTGATTTCTACTCAGGCTGATATTTTGAAGATGAACAAATATCTTAAATAGTTTACAAACGGTATAATCCCAAGAGTTCTATACTCTTCTCTCTAGTTTTTCCTCATCATTAACCTCATCTTTATCCATTTGAATTACAATAATTCTATGTCTGATAATGAACCTCAATATTCAGATTCTCAAACCCTGAATCCAACGACTTAATCTACTAACCCTCCTCTCTGTCCCAAAATTGCTTTTCAAAAATCCCCAGATTCAGTTATCAGCCTTCATCGTTGTAGTGTTAAACCTCTCACAATCACAGATAAATTTACCTTTGGAATTCCTCTGTAACACAGGAAAATATTATCACTATTTTGCAAGAAAGAGATAACATAATTGATTTGCCTAAAGAATCCATAGCTGAAGAACCAAACCCTGTTATTCAAAGCATCATACATGTGATAACTCTCATTCACATTTGCTATAAACATGGAATGAAGGCATGCACTGAGCACAATAGTAGTCACCTAAGTATGAAATATATATCTTAACCTATAAAGTTTCTTTTAATTGTATCCCACCCATTAGTACAAGGTTTGTGGGTTTTGTTGTGTTCTGTTTTGTGTGTGTGTGTTTTATTTTTTATTATTTTTTAGTATTTTCTGCACCTCTTTAACAAATATAATTTTGCATGCTTACACAATCTGGAACAACTTGGAACTTCAGGGTGTATGTTAAGTTCCTGAAAAAGCACGTACACTAAAGTCAGAATGTGGTATGAATGAAAGCATGCTGATACAGTTGCTGATGTATTTTGTTTCTGTCTCTATTTCTTGCATAATATAAGTGCCTGGGCTCCCCTCACTTCTTTGGAAGGTATAGTCCCTTGGGGCCATGGAGATAACAACAGCAAACCCAAACCACCTGGAGACAGCGTTTAGTAGATGATTAACTCAATGGTGAATCAGAATGTTTGAAACAGAAGCAAGAAAATAGCAGGAAATAACTTGCACTGTATGGCTGAGAAGCTGGATTGAAATCCTGGCCCCATCAAAGTTAATGCTTAATACAGAAATTCATTCTTGATATTTATGATCCTTCCTGAGTAGTTCTAATATCATTTATTTCACTAATGACAAAGTTTGAGATGAGAAAATGATATGGGACAATGTATCAGTTAACATAATAGTCATGTACATACCTGTTTGCTTCTGTGCACTTGCATTTGTTGGAAATTTATAAAGATTCTTGTATGTGATAATAGGAATAAAAAACCTGTAGAAACTTACTTCTTCTTCCTTTAATGCTCTTTTTTTTCTTGGAATAGCTACACAAAGTGAACAACCAAGGTGAGAGAACAATAAAATTATTCATTGTGGTTTTATTTACTATAAAAGCAACAAACAAGAACCTGGTGTCAGTCAAGTCTTAATATCTGTTGCTAGGAAAATAAATTAGGAGAATCTTACAGCAGTGAAACTCCGAGGATGTTCCTCTGGTGTGGACATAGAGAGCATTCTCAGTGGAATCCACCTGGCTTCATCAGAGCTGGCGATCCTCCATATCAGCAACAGGGAGTCATTCGGATCCTAGTTTCTGCTATTCAAGTTGAGAAGGGGATGGATGAGGGTGGGGTGGAAGGTCAGAGGCTGGTGGGCTTATGAATCATGGCTAAATATTCTCAATGGACGCCAACTTTTAAGAGCCCTACTGTGTCTGCACAGGCAACACCTGTTGAGCTGGAGTCTCCACAGAGCAAAGCTCCATATAATTTTTAGTTTGTGTATTTGCAATATTCTCTTATCTCTGCTTGATCTTACTCATGCAAGCAAAGTTATATATTTAAAGGCAACTTGAGATTTTTGGGGGTGAGTAGGGGTGTCTTTATTTTCTTTTGGAAGAGACAAATACATAATATTGATAGGAAGATGTCTATATGGGGGAGGAGAGCAAGAGGAAATAGCATAGGAACTTTTAGTATTCTTTATTGTCATCCTGACAATATGGGCATTATTGAGCCTGAATTTAACAACCCATCAGGCTTAAATTGTAGCACAATTGTGCTTCACTGTAAAGTCACTGGGACAGATCATCATGATCAACGTAAGTTAGGGATGTGTCTAAATGCAATACAGGACTATGAAAATTCGATTTACAAAATAACAGATTTTGGAAGACATTAATAAATGATTTTATTATTTTATTTATTTTTAATGGAGTCACAGTGCTACTTTTCGACATTATAAAGCCTTCTGGGTAGGAGGTCTCTGTCAAACCTCTAGAGAAAAAATATCCTTCAAGGCAGCAACTAGGTAATGTCAAAGTAAAAAATAAACAAACAAAAAAATCCAGTTAAAAAAAAAATACAGCAAACCAAACCACATTTCTCCCCATTTCAAGGGAGAATTGTTGTGTTGTTTTTTTTCCACTTAAATTATTAAATAAATATGCTCATATTTTACCAGTGTGTTTGCTGCAAAAAGTGCAATCTATTTGTACAGCAGAGAGAATGAAGGACTTACTGCTTAAAGGCACAAAAAGGGTGTGTAATAGGATTCTGGCATCTTCCCAGACAGCTTGCAGACAAATTCAGAGATGAACAGAGAAGTATCCTTTTTGAAGTATATTTGGCCAAGGTCTCATTCACAAACAGATAAAACCAACACATTTCTGCATGATAAGGGTCAACAGAATAGCGTATTAGTTTGAGAAGAGAACCCATCTGCAATTTTCTTATATAAAAATATACGAGGACACAACAGGAAAGCTGTCAGCATGACAGTTGGAGGATTCTGCCAAGGAGCCAGATGCTAGTGTCAGAAGAACATGTTCCACAGCTTGGCATCTGGGTTCTCTCATTGCCCTCCAAGAAGGAAGAAAAGGAGGAGTGATAAGATATGCCTAAATGAATAAAACTACAAGCAATTCCACCACCACCCCCAACACACTCAATTCACTACTTCTTTTAGAAAATCCTCAGCTACATGTTCTCCTACATCTTTTAAATTAAAATGGAAGATGATAAATTTAACCTACTTATGTTTTAGTATGTTTAAAAGCATTCACATTTCTAAGTATGTCTCACATGATTTTAGCTGCATGTGTGTAGCTGTGTGATTTATTTTATTGTTTTCTGGTAGGTGTTCACTATTTGTTAAAGAATAGATTTCAAGCTCAATTTTTAGCCCATGTCATTCTTGGGGAAGGGTGGATATAAGGTTGCATTGACAGTTGAGAACTAAGAGTAATTACAACTATTCTTTCTCTGAACAGCTGTTAACTGAGAAAAGCTCAGAAATAGATAGGGGAAAACATTAAGTGTCAGTTTAAGACCCAGCAAGTTCATGAAGCACCATAGGGAATCACTCATTATGGGACATAAGTAGGGAAGGAAACACAGATCTTAAAACAGTTTTGAGAAAGCCACAGCTCCCTTAAAGATTCTGGTCAGAGAGCAGCAAGACTAAGGGTGTGTTCATAGTCCAGGTCCTTTAGACACATCCCCTTGCTATGCACAATTAAGTAAGCCTTAGCTTTCTATCTGTGTTCCTCTCCTCAGACTATGACCGTGATGCCTGAAAGCACCAGCCTTGGATTCAGCTTTCAGGTACTGCTGGATCTTTGTCTCTCTTCTTCTGTACAGCTCTGACCGGATAGGATGAAGCAGTCCCTTCCTGTAAGCTGATCAGGTCCCATGTAAAGCTTTAAAAACAAAGACCGAATCCCTGATGTTTTTCAGATCTTTGCAAAAAGAGACCAAAAGACTGGAATCATGTACTTTCTCCTATCTTGAAAAATAAACTGGCTGCTCTCCTTTGAGCTGACAGAAGTTTTTGTGGTTAGACATTTCAGAAATGCAAGTGTCATTCGCCCCCATACCTTACTATGGATAGATGTGTTGTAATCACCACCTGTACTGATCTTCTAAAGGGCATGGGACTGGCTTCCACCTAGGCCTATACCCAATTCAGACAAAACAGCAGATGATTGAACTCTCTCTGCACTTATTTAAAAGCACCTTCAATGTCATTACATTCCCAGAATGATGGGACAGAGGGAATGAGGCTGAAATACAAGCAGTTTAATTCCCTATCTATGCCATAATGTCTGGCATGTTTGCTGGTATTTGTTTTCAGGAGCAATGATTAAACCCTTTCAGATATCATTCTTCCTACCTCTCTTTGAGCCCAGGACCTACAAAATGACGAGTGGAAATATTTTTTCAAGTAATAGAGTGGAATTCAGAACACAGGATTGCAAGCTCCATCCTAAGTCATTCCGTCGTTAAGAGACTGCCAGAGGAGTCTGTTATAATTCACTGAAGGGACAGAAAGAGACGGAAAGCCAGCTATCGCTGGTACTGTATAATCGACTGTTTGAATGCAGGATGAAATACACACTTATGACAAAACCTTATGGTGCTTGACCCTCAGATTAAGAAAGTGTTGCCCATGCATAGTCAAAGAATAGTTTAAAACCAAAGCCTATATCTAAAATGCAAAAAGCCATATTTGTTATGCCTAAGTAACTCCAGGAACATATTTGCTCAGCTCAGAAATCAAAAGGTGATTTTAATCATTCTCTGTACTCTAAAATCCATTTGAGGTCTGAAAATCAAACTGCTCTTGCTTCCTCTTCCATCAGCACTCACTATAAAGCATCTGCCTTTGGAACCACTCTGACAATGGGATGTGGGACATGAGGGAAAGAGACCATGGCTGTCACCGCCTCCAGCAGAGCTGGCAACACAGTAGGAAAACTACCTTTTTTTTTTTTTTCTTTTTTCAATAAGTCAGTGTATGTGGTACAAAGGCACATAAAAAAAATAAAATCTATGCAAATGACAAAACAGCGCAGAAATGTATAAGAAGCAGTGTTTCTCTGTTCAAAGGTTGGGACATTTGTCATCAAAATACTGAGATCCTTATAAGACTGATCTGACATGAAGAACCCTTCCAAAACATAAGCAGAGCATTAAAAAAAAAAAAAAAAAAAAAAAAAAAAGCAGCCCAAACAGGAACAGGATGACCTAGAGGAAGTTAATAACCAGGTGGAGTTTTCCAGCAAAGTATTAGGCCTACAGTTCTTGATTCCCTGCTACATTATTGCAAAAACTTCTTCCCAAACTTCCCAGAAAGAAAATCTTACCTGCGGTCTGAGCAGGTAAGCAGAACTCTGAGCAGAACTCTGAGGGACAGTGCAATCACTGTGCTACTGGTGGACATGAAACACTTTTCTGGTGAACCAGGGTAGCTAGTCTGTGAAGTCCAGGTACTCTCATAGGCACAGGCAAGAAGTCTGATTCTAGGATAAAGTGCTAGAGTCCCAGACTAGAAATCTGTTCTCAGACATCCAGACTCAGGAGACAATGAGGTCCTGAGATGCTGAGTGCTGCCCATGAAAAGTTACAGTACCACCAATCTGGGAGACTTTGCAGGGTAAGATCTGATCCAAGAATGAAAGCATTCTAAAACAGCCTTAAATTATGTTTTTTCTCAACTTCTGTCATGCTGGAATAAAAGTCAGAAGTACTGAAAATCTCCTTACACTTCCAAACAATCCAGTAGCTCTGAAGAGTTCAGACATACAATGAAGTACACAGCAGCAGACCACCTCAGCTTTTCCGGTGCTCCACTCACATTTCAAAATCTTCTCAAGGTTTGTCCATAACGTATTTGTTGTTTTGTTTGTTTGGTTGGTTGGTTTGTCTTATTTTCCTGCAGCAGCATTTTATATATTACAAGTTATGGGAAAATCCATTCAAAAAGGAAAGTTTTAAATTCCAGTGCAGAGTTTCTTTGTTAATTTCAAACTGGCATGAAATGAGCAAAGAGAAAGGAGTAGGAGTGCTGTGCCTGCTTCATGCTTTTTACACCACTTTGATTCATGAGAGGCAAACTTCTGTGTATGTTTAAAGTCTTTAAAGATTTATATTATTAACAAAACAAGGATTTTTACAATCAGTGAACATTTGTTTAGTTTCCCCCGCGCCTCCTCCCTCCCTACCCGACCCCCCAACCAGCACACACAATTTTAGGAGAACATTTTGTTGGCTATAATTAAACTATGTGTGTTAATTAGGATTAGATTTTAAATGCACTGCTTGGGAAGTAGAAAAAATACAGGATCTGAATGAGCCCAAATTGAGATGACACTTGAATTTTCACAGATGTTTCCATAATCCTAATTTCAAATTGATTGTACTTCCTGAACAGTGAGAAGCCATTTTCAGTTATTTATTCAGACATGAACTACTTCTTCAGTAAGTAGAAAATATCCAGTCCTGTAGTTAACTGCTTAAAATAAACAGATACCAAAGAAGATTTTGACTATGTATAGGTAAGTTATTCGACAAAACTCGAAGAGTATCCATATCTGAAGGAAGACATCTCTAAGCATGTGAAGAATCTGTGGTTCATAAGGAGTGTTGCTATTGCTGTAGGTTGATCCATGGCACCAGTATGTGCCACCATATATTTACAGTCCTGTGCTCACAGTGTAGATCTGCTCAATCTATCATACAAAGCCAATACAACCTGGCTCTGCACCAGGAAAACCTAAATTATTCATCATGAAACCAAGTAGAGCCTGAGGGCTACTTTGACTTAATGGCAGCTGGCAATGGCCCCAAGAGACTAAAATAGCAGCCATTAACCCATGTGCTCAGTTGGTATTTTTTCCTTCTCTTTTATCACAATCTCTAAACCAGTGTCAGGGAGGGCTGGCATCTCATTCTCTATAGACATGATCTCCTCTTGTCTGGCAGCAGCTAGAGTCTACTGGAGGAAAGGCATGGCACAAGAACGCCATGCTACATGACCAAATTCTGCACAATAACTTCATTCACAACAGTTCCGTTGGTCTGGTAATGTTGGAGCCAGATTTACAAATTGGCGGCAGAAAAAGGCTTATCAGTATTATTAATGTATGTCCTTCTGGTCTGACCAAGCCTTACAATTCTTGCTGAAGGAATTCATGTAATCGAGAGGCCAATCCAACCTGATTTGGGAATAGTCCTAAATGATGTAACTCAAAGTTTGTTCCTGGCCACATCTGTGATACAGAATGTTCCAAAAACATCAGAAAGGATATGTCTGAGCAAGTTATCCATTTTCTTTCTAAAATATTCTAAAAGAATAAATAACTCTTAGCAGTGAGTTGGGCTGGGCTTGTGCAGACAGTTTTCATATAAGCTTCTCTGCACTGCTGTGCCAGTGATCTGTAACGTAACACTAAGAAACTGAAATTTAATCTCACTTTTCACAAAACATAAAAAAATATATTCCATTTTTCCTATTGGAATCTTTATTCTAATTTTATTCCCCCACTTTATCACCAGTTATACAGAAGTGGTGGATCTAATGTGGATAGGTGGGATGAATGGCACCAACTTGTGAATACGGTACATTGTATTGGGATAGTATGAGTTTGACTCTGGCACAGCTACTCACTCCTATCTACAGCATACATATATTTCTATACTATACAAACCATAACCATTTTCTTGCAAATTTAAGTCATGCCATTCTAATACATTCAGGGTACATAAACATAAACCAGGGAAACTTCAAGTGATTACAAGATCCAAAGATGGGACAACAGAATCACATTCCACAAATAGCATATTTCACAAAAATAGTAAGTATTTTCAAAAAGAAAGGAAAGAATGGAAGACGTGTGAATTGGCTGGAGCAGTTACCTTAAGGTAACTGTTTTACTGCTGGAGCAAAATCAAGGTGATATGAGTCATAGATCCATACTGCCTTTGTCCTTGCATTTGTGGGGCCAAGCAGCTTGAGTCAGTTGCCTTCAAGGTAAAACAGCCTTAAACCAGTACCTGAATTGCCTGGGGAGCTTGTGCCTCTTTCCTGGCCCAAATCATACTGAAAGACAAAAGCAGATGTTGTTAGCAGGCAATGAATTCAATATCAAGCATGACTCTGAACCCCAGATTAGTGGAAAAGCCAAACTGCAACACCTGTCTTGGGGCTGCAAACAGGCATATACTCAGGAATAGCAAGGAGCTGTAATTTAAAAAAAAAAAAAAAAAAAAAAAAAAAAAAAAGATATATTTTTCCTCAATCTTATAGCTTCTTCTTATCATTTAGAACACAGGCAGCTTTTCCTAGTTTGCCTAGGAGCAATCATTCAGCCTAGAATAATGAAGACAAGAAACTCCTTAGTAAATGCCATCTGCCTCTATTCACCACCATCAGCAAAAATGATACCTTTGACTCCCCTACAATTGATTAAAGTTTAAGTCCATAAAAGCTGCCCTTGCGTCACGTTTGGTGTTACTTATTTCATTAAATGTCAGATTAACTGGTAATTAGTTCAATAGAATTACTTAATATTATTACTTCATATAAAATGCTCCATAACTTTTCTGCACATCAAACCATGTGATTTACACCAAAATCGTTACATGTCAATACTTTGGGGCATCGGTATAAAATCAAGATGCCATACAGTGTATTCAGCTAAAATGAAATCCCTTTCACTGATTCCTCCTGCTGTTTTTCTGTGCGTGTACTTCAGTATTTCTGAGAATTTTAGGCTAACCGTATTTGTGGTCTGAACGCTGCCTAAAATAGACATCTTCAAATGCCATCCTAGCAATGCAAGCAGTAATGACAACAAAATACCTTTCAATGTTCTTGAGATTGTAAACAGAAAGGCTCTATCCTGCCTCACACAGCCAACCTGTATTGAATGCAGTGGGAGTTACACGAAACCGAGGTCAGAATTTGGCCTACAGTCAAGGAAATAGTGCCAGCAAACTGTTTCCACTGAAAAGTCAAAACAAGTTTATCAACTAAACAAAGTGGATTTCCTGAAAACGACAACAGGTATAGGTGTAATTTCAAGAACAACTTGAGGGTTTCATTAGGCCTCTCTTTTTTCTCCCTCTCCTTTTTGAGAAATAACACATTTTATCAGAAACTGCATGTGTGTGCATGCATGTGTGAACATATAGTCACTACGGGAGTGAAGTGGTAACCAATCTGAGGTTTTTCTCTTTTGCTTCCTGGCTGTGTAAGCCTATTTTTCTTTTATTACTGTAATTATGGGGGGTGTGTGTGGTATATTGACCATTGACAGGATGGTTGCCAAACAACTTTATCAGTAGTATTTGACGTATACGAGTATATAAAGTATAAATGCTCCATACATATATGCACATGTAGATTATAGTGCTGTGGTGCAACTATATGCAAGGGTATACACACACACACGTAGCAATGTGCACACATAAATAAATATATTGTGGTACAATTGTGGTAGCTGTAAATAGCTTGATGTAGTTGTACAGCAATTTGTGGTAGACTGTATTCAATATTATTCCATAACTGCATGGCAAAATAAATAAATAAATAAATAAGCCTTTACACGCATGGGCCTGTTCCTGTTAATGGCTTTATCAGAAAATACAGTCCAGTATTTGATAGGTGAAAGCTGTATATAGTGCAAAAACACAAACTCTATAGAGCATATTTAAATTTTTAGTGAAATATGGTATAGACTGTGAAGCATTGATATTGTTTCTAACCTTTTCATTTACTGAGCCACCACTGAAGTTCAAAATATTCAACCCAACCCCTAAATGACAAGTTCATATCTGTTATTGTTTTATAACACAGTAAAACACATGCTTACATTGCAGATTAACCTAACAGACTGATATCTCAAAGGAAGGTTTTTGGTTGGTCTGTCATGTGTACATCTGCCTGGCAAACAGTTCCAGGAAGGTTATTTGTATTTAACAGGCCTTACTCAGAAATTCTTCTTGGTGCCATAAATTTCTTCATTTAGAAAAAGTACATTTTTTTTTCTAAAATTAACAAAAAAAAAATCAAATCAGGAAGTTGTTTAATTTCTGGAAACTTTAGGTGGAAAGAATAAATTCACAAAAAGAAAAACAGTTTAGTGTGGAAAAAAAAATAATCCAGTTTCACAGAAAAGGGAGTTTTGGCAGATACTGCATTTTTGAAGCAAAGGCAAATTCACAGTCTAACACCTGACCTAAATACCTTGCTTACACATTAAACAAGTGTCTCTTAGGAGCAAGTCTTACAATAGCTTGCATAACTTTCACAGAGAGTGACAAAATTGAAGAGTCAGACTTTGAATCCTCAGCTTCTTGGAGCACCAGCAAAAATGCCCGTCAGCACCCAGCTCTGCTCCCTCCTCCTGTCCCTTGGTCCAGCCTCTGTCATCCCAGAACTTCCTCTCCTGGCCTCCTTTCCTGCCCAGGAAAGCTGAGAAGCATCTGCTCCCTAGGGCTGCTTGGTAAACCAAGATATCTGAGTGAGTTTTATCTCTTGGACTACATGGCAGAACCACGTTGTCAAATCTACTAACGAAAACTACTGTTTAGCTTTATAAAGCAAAATCAGGGAGTAATGAAACATGTCTTTATATCTCTTTTTCTCTGAAGCCACATTATGGACAAGCACTGTAGGAAGTGTGTCAATGTCTGTCATGTGTCATCATCTGTTGTCTGGAATTTTCTCCATTAGTTAGTCAACGTTGTGGGGTGATAGTTAAGTTTGCAGCCAGCACTTTTAGTTTGCCTGACTTTGGTCATCTTAAGTCAGATCCTTAAAGTTAATCATGGTTTCCTGGAAAAATGTAGCATTAATTTTAAATGTAAATTATTGAAATGTACAACTAGTAATTCATATTTTCTAATTAATAAATATTCTGTGCATGATGCATTAGTAATGCTATTAAATATTTATCTATAGATGGAGATACTGTGAATTATAATAAACTGTAAAAGGGTTCTATTAGCTTTTTTAAAAGATAAATAAAATTGAAATTGTGATCAATATAATGAATGCATTATGTTAAAATTTCTGTTGCCTCACAAACCATATCTGTTGATGTGTTTTACGAACAAATGTCATAAAAATGTTAGCAATATTTAAAAACAAAATATGTTAAATAAAAATAAAATTGACTATGGAAAGTAAATTTAAATATTTAATGATATAATTAAGTCTTATTAATGTAATGTTCTTTATTTTTTCAGATTAAAAATTCACAAGAATTGTCATCTTCTTTCATCTTAATCAGATGGTATGTTTGTCATAATTATTTGTTATGTATTTTCATTAACATTTGATGAATATTAACTTTACGAAATAGAACAATCTTGTTCCTGAACAAATCAACTGGAGTGATGCAAGGCCAAGTATTCTGTGCCTTTGCTGCAACAACGCCGAGGACACACCAGAACAAGAGCAGGAGTCTCACCAGCTTCTAAGACTTTCATGTCTGGGCAATTGCCAGGTGGTCTTTCAAGTATATGTTCAGTTTGGGTCCCTGTGTCTGATTTTCACTTCTTGCTTTGAGAGAAAATCATCTGTGTCAGACTCTAAGCTCCCACAGACTGAAGGAGCTTCATAATTACCCCAGCTCAGAGGTGGTGAAACTCCACCAAGCTTTGCCTTGGTCATCCTCTCCTGTTGACACCTCTCCTTGTGTGCCTCTTTGGATGCCAGCTCACTCTTTAGTCTGTAGTTACAGCTCCAACAAGTGCAGAACAGGTTCAGAGGAATATATGTGACCTTCAAAAAGGGACCACGTGTCCAGCAACACACCACTCAACATGGGAAGGTGCCTTCCACGTTACTTTAACATGTTATTTTTAACACAGTTCTGACATATTTACAGATATGCAGACAAGCTTGTTACTTGCCTGAGAAAAGGCACTATTTTATCACCATGCGACTGTTAACAGACATCTCTAAGACAACATAAAATACCTTGAGTTGCATAAAGAGAAATCTAAAATATTATCAGAGACTAGGAGTACAAACAACCAGTCCTACATTCCAGCAATATTGTTTACACAAAACTGTGACATCAGATCATTTTTAAAGATGAGATTTTGTCTCCTTTTTAATTATGAAGGATAAAATACAATTGAAAGACTGGAAAGAATAAATAGATAATGAAGTATCAGGATTTTTATATAGAAGCTCGTTATTAAAATGACTGTTTCCTTCAACTGCTTAATTTAATTACTCTAAAGCAGGTTTTTACTTGTTCTGCTCATACTAATGCACAGGTATCAGATGTGTTAATATGACACCTCATGGGTCGCACCCTGAGCTTGAAGAACCACTTTAACCTCTTCATTACCCTGTGGACATAACCTGCGTCTCCTCCCATAGGGCTGCTCACCCTGGCCTGCAGAGTTGTGATGGGCTGTAAAAAGATGTATCAGCAATCAGAAGGCATCACAGCATGCCTCTGTGCTCACTTCCCTCTGCATCACTCCAGGGGATACCTCTTCACAGCTCTGACCACTGTTGCAAGCAAGGGAGGTGATCACTATTATCTCTGTTTAGCCAAAATTAAAGAATGATTTCATTTTCAGTTGCTATTGGTTCATATGGTGTCCACAGAAGATAACGAAGATTAGGCATTACCCAAGAACTTTTTTAAAGTGTAGAAAATGCTCATTTCTCCTTTAGAAAACCTCTCTCTGACAGAAACATGCACTATGAGAGTATTCACAATATTTTCAAGTATTCAGTGAACACCTAAATGACCTGTATCCTACTGAAAGCACCAATTATCTGAAGACTTGTATCTAGTATGATTAAAAGTTTTAGGGTTGGAAACAAGTTTTATCTAAAGACTTGTACAAACAGAGAGTCAGATGGGAGGGACTGTGTCAGAGAGGGAACAGCTATTGGAAAGCACCAACAATAGGGCTAGCAGGAGAGAGGGCAGATGGGGGAGCAGGACAAGGCACGTAATACTGGAGGAGAAAGAGACTGTAAAAGGATCAGAGGCAGGAAAGCTAGAGTGGGAGGAGGGATGCTCATGTAAACATTTTCTTGTTATCCACACATGCCCACAGTTAGCTGACTCATGAGTTGAAGAAAAGGGGCAATTTACAGGTAAACTTCAGGAGAAAACAGTAATACTCTTGTTATCTTAATACCTGCTTTATATTTATGCTAAAAATATCTTCACTGGCCACCTTCCTGTTATGAAGTTTGCTTACTATACAGACATTTGTGAACAGAGACAATAAACTGCCTGACTACGTTTCCTTTACATTCATTTGGAGACATCTATGTGCGCTGTTTAGAGCAAGCAGATAAGAGTTGAGGGAGTAGAGTTCAACTCCAGATTTGAGCCACTGGCTCACAGTGTGACCTGGAAAAAAAGAAAACCAGGGAGATGGCAAACTCCCCTTGCTTGCCCAGCATTGTGCCTCACTATTTCCCACTGTCTAATGGGAAAGCAAAGCATTTGGTGGGATTCTGTCAGACCAAGGGGGGAAAGATGCTTCTACTATGAAAGGTTAATTTTCTTTCTGTTTATTATTTGTAGGTGCATGTAGGTGCATGTAGGTGCAAATGTGAATACTTTTTGCAATCAGGCTCAGAAAAAGTTGTTCAACTCTGCAGACCTCTGAAGATAGAACCTCGTAATTTCATGTGGACAGAGCATGCACCTGCCAGCGTGGGATCACAGATCTCTCTCTCTAGTTGTTGAGTTTCAGCAGTAATTGCCTTTTCCATTTCACCTTCACTTTGAAAACTCGTGGGTTTTATTAACATAAAAAAGCCTTAGGTTATTAAGAAATTTTGTGGGCTGTATTTATGGAGAATTCTGACAGAAGATAAGGATCTCTTCCAGCAGTTAACACCTTCTCAGAGTTTGCTGAGACACATGAACAAAAGAAGCAATCCTCATAATGGCTGAATCCTTTATAATCACTCTGACCCAAAACCAAAACAGTAAAACAAATCTATAGGTGACTAAGTGCTTGAGATCTGTTGGATTTTAACCTTTAGTTAAAAATGCCTTGTGTTTTAATCAAAACCTTACTCTCAGGCAAACATGCCAAATCTCCAATATATTGCTTTAAGCATTCAGTAGAACTCAGTGGAAGGGATATATTTTTTGTTGTTGTTATTATTTTCCAACTCCAATCACACACACAAGACGAGCTTCAAAACCAGAAAGAACCTTAGCAGAAGAATGAGCTGTGGAGCACACTCACAGTGTGTCAATTCCCTGTCTTTCCTGTTCAGAAGATGTGAGGCATGATAGGGGAAGGGAAGAGGGCAGAGTCCACTTGTTCAAAGCTGTAGGCTTGTTCTTATATGTGTTGTTGATCCATCCGCCCCACTCTGAACCAAACAACCCTGAACTCTAAGCCTGCCCTGATTTAGGGCAAGCCTGGCGCTTTCTTTGAAATTTCACCAGGAAATTGTGTTTATAAGGGAGAGGGATTGCAGAGGAACTTCCCCATTTCTTCCTCATAGAGCATAGATTTTGTAAAGAGCACTTACACTTTCCTTCTGCTTTTTTCCTTAAGTGAAAAGCAAAAAATATGGCAGAAAGTGGTCTGGCTATTCCTGCAGGCAGTTTAGCAAAGCTGGTCAGCAGACATACACAGCAGTGCCCATTTTCCCAGTGAAAGTGAAGACTTGGAGAAAAAAATCTCTCCTGGAGGTTTCTGTAGTACTGCATCTCCAGTATACCTCCAACATGGCAACAAGATATAATCTAATCTACAATAAACGATCAGTGAGGTAATTAGACAAAAACACAGACTAAAAGAGGGGAATACAAGTATCTTTCCAGCCTTTTGATGTCATATTCAGTGGGTATTATTCTCCTCTTGACACCTTTCAGAACACCCATTGACATTAAAGGGAGACATGCCCTTCCACTAGTTACTAATAGAGTCCATTATATGATTATATTTCAGAGATAAATGTTATTGATTAAAGGTACAGAAGAAACAATAATTGCATTTTAGCTGAGTCATTTTGCTACCACTTCATCTGTAATTTTATTATCACTTCACCAAAAAGCAACAAAGATGCTTGAGCTAATGAAAAGCTTAAGGTGTATCAAGAAAATTAATAAGAAAGAGAATTCCAAAGAGAACAATGCCTTTGTTGAGGTGTAAAACGCCAGAACCACAAAATTGC
The DNA here is from genome assembly GCF_040182565.1 of Anser cygnoides. Lineage (NCBI taxonomy): Eukaryota > Metazoa > Chordata > Aves > Anseriformes > Anatidae > Anser > Anser cygnoides. The sequence continues at coordinate 38,891,177 of NC_089874.1, read as the reverse complement.
TTAATTGCTACAGCCAGCTCAGTTTCTAGTGGCAGTAGGAGTGAAGGAGTTAATACTTGGGTGCTAATCAGAGAATTTCTTTGTGACTTGAAGTGCTTGTAGCAGATAAGCAGTAATATGCCTTGTTTTACAGGTTTTCTGTTGCTGGGGCATGGTCCCTTGCTGCACAGCATATATTGAGTAAGATGGATACACAGAACAGGGGTAATAGCTTTCCATGTCACGGCAATATAAAACAGACAGTTTTTATAAACTGAAAACAGGTTTGTAACACTAGTTCTATACAAGAAATATCTCTTTGAAAACAATAGTATAGATGGGAATTTTTTTTCCTCTTCCTAACCAGAGGTAAGAAGGAAAGCCAAGCAACCCACATAAATCTATTGTCAAGCCTCATGGGAAACCCCATAGGTGAATTATGAGTCATAATAAGAATTATTTGTTGTACTACTGTATGCAATCAATCAGCAGTTCAGACACAGAAGACTTTTACCCTCTGTCTCTATCAGATAAACCCATAACCCTTTCAGAGGACTTTAAACCAGATGTAAATTGATGTGAAGCATGAGCAACTCCTAATACAGATACATTCAGAGTGACACTTCCTCTCCTTCAGGGGTTCTCAGCCTTCTCCACACAGAATATCAAATCTTGTAAAAATAAAAATATAAAAAATAAAAAATACAAGGATTATCTTCCCATGCTCCAAGTTGCATTATCTGATGGTTCCTAGACGGGTGGGAAGTAGTGGCAAAGGAGTTGGGAAGAAGCTCAGGGCCTATGAGAGACATGATGTCCTAGAAGATGGAGAAAGGCAAGGTTTGTCAATGAAGCACTGCTAAGGGGACAAAATACTGGTAACATGTTTGTGTACTCATCTCTCCTGTCTTTCAATGAAGAATGAAGTGGAGAAAATATTCTAAATAATGAGTAGTAGAGTAACAGTCCTATGAAGAAAATATAAGGAAATATAATTCTGAATTTTCACCACTACACATTGCTTGTCCCAGAATATCCCAGATATTGAACAGTCTGACCTTTCAGATATTATAGATATTTTAGTGCTCTGTATCTCCTGCACAAGGACAGCACAAGACAACAGCATCTCTGCTGCTACTTATCAATTTATATCTTCCTTCTAGAAACCCCACAACAAATATTTTTCATTATCTTGTACAGCACAGAAGAAGATGTGGAAAATACTGAAAAACTGGTTCCATGAATGACAAAATCCATTATGTTTAGTTCTCTATAGGTTTGAATTTTGAGATTATCTAAAGACAAAGTGTGCCCTGTCCTAAACAGAGGGACTAATAAGACTGGTGTCCAGTCTCTGATTTCTCTGTGAATGTAATAGTCTTTAGTTCTCTGAATTTTGGGTAAATGTGTGTGAAATTTGTCTCAGGCTTCTGAACCACAGATACTATGTCCTCTACGTATCCCCTGGGGAAGCCCAACCGATCACAGCAGCAACCTCACAAAGAACCTTTCCCAGTTCATCCCCAAGGGCAATTTCATAGCCCACAAATTCCACAGCCGTCTGATCACATTTGCATTTTCCAGCTTGGCAAACAGGTTATTATGGTTGAGGCATCTGAGGACAAGTTGAACATGCCAACTGTGTTGTTCTGGGTTCCCAAAATAAATGTGGGTGTCATCCAGACATGCTGCTACATCCTGGTCTAACATCTTCCTCTAAATGTTGTAAATAAAATGCTGGAATGTTGCTAGAACATTAGAGAGGGAAGGAATAGGACAGGATTTACCTGTACCAACTGCAGAAAGAGGTCGGTGCTCAGCACCCTGTCAGATGAGTTTATGATTCCTGACAAAGGCACATTTGTTCAAGTGCTTTAAATAGTTTATTAATGAGATGCAGAGGCTACTAGTTCCCAACCAGGGTCAAAGCAGGGCTCAGTCACCTACGCAAAGCTGCAAGAGACAAGAGCTTTATTTGAAAAAGTCATATCCATACACTTAAGACATCAACAGGTGGGAATTACTTGGCAATACTCTCACTGAAGTAGTCCAATACATATCCAGCTTCCGGCTCAGACTACAACTGTCTCCTACAGCCAAAGCAAACATTGGTTTGGGACAGAGGTTAACAGGCAGTGTGTCTGCACTCTTCTGTCAAAGACATCACAAATGCTCTAATATTTTACAGGCAGCCTGTCATCAGCTCATGGCTTCAGTTTGGGGCATCAGTGATCACAGAAGTCTTACAGTTTGTTGTGGCTTGTTATGAGGGGGTCCAAGTCTCTCAAATACGATATTCAAACCAAATCCAACAGCAATATACTGAATTGAATCAGATTCTGTGGAAAGACCAGTGGATGAACCCAGAATTGTGGGTAATGATGGAGTAATATCCAGAATGCAACAATTCAAACTGTAGTGATTTATTATGGCTTAATACAGGTCTCGATATTAATAGGCATGAGACTGGAGACCCATTGGTTGACTCTATTGTCACTTGAATTAAGGACAGGATTGCGTAATTTAGGCAAGTGAAATCCATAATTCAACAAAGATTTGTAAAGTTCATGGCCATGTTGTGGATTGCCAAGTCTAGGTTCCTGGTCAGAGTAATGTTTGCAAAACAAAGAATCATCAACAAAGGATACCTTAATTTAAAATCAGCCTCTACTCTTGTAATATAATTAGTTGCCATCAGTCAATCACAAACCTTGTGCAATATGTCCAACTACTACAAGGCTTTGTTGTTTACCCAGTGGGTGGCACTCCATAAATCTGAATCATGGCAGTTGGGTGAGTTATGGAGTCAAGGAACCAGTCACAGATTACAGTAGTCCTCTTTCAGAGGACTGACTGCAATTGTCAATGAAATTATACCATCTTGCATCACATATGAAAGGCAAGAGAGAAACTTTAACTGAAGAGAGGAAATTTATTCTGAGACACAGACAGACAGACAAAGAATATTCTGAAGATAAGCAAATTCACAGTCATTCCAGTACTTTATATCCACCTGCCTTCCCATTCCTAGATATCCTGATCTCAGACTTTAACCTTAATCTGAAAAAGCTACAAAGAACTACATTTCTTTCAGAACTCCCAGCATTTGAAGACAAGCAAAAATGAAGAAGAAAAGTTATAATGGCAATCTGAGACAAACCAGTACAGAAGTCAGTACAGAAAAGCAACAGGAGGTTAAGAGAATGTTACTGTTCCCACAGATAATATTCTGCTGGTTATAGAAAACAGAGTCTTCTCCTCAGTCTGCAAATATTGAACCCCAGGCAAAGATTTCCCTTCAGCTGTTTTCCTCATCACCTCTTCTTCAATTACCTCTGTAAATACAGGTTTAGGTAAAGGCTGTTTGGGACGCTGGCAACCACTTAGAAAACTGAAGCTACTACTAGCTTCCTTTGACAGTGCACAAGCCCTGATGAAAAGAAAGCCCTAAGATCTGGTAACCACCAGTCCTGTGATGTAGCCACCTTTTTAAACACACTGAACTTTTTTTTTTTTTCTCTGCCTCAGAACCATAGATCCAAGCCATGCTTTTTCTCTTCATGTCACATCTCAACGTCACCCCACGGGAAGGACACAATTGCTGGGGAGTACTGCAGACTCCACTACCTGCTGCTTCATGATGCCAACCTGGGGGCCACGACCCAGCCCTGTGCAGGTCCGCTTTCTAAACTGCTTGGTGGCTCCACCTGGACTGACATTTTTCCTTGCCTATGTTTCATTTGGTGTCCAAAGTGAGAAATTGCTTTGAAGGAAAGGGCCAATTCTTGCACACAGAGCTGCCCCTATATGCAAATTCTCACTCCAAACATTGAGCATAGGGCTATTTAGCTTATTATGAAACACAGAGACTAATACTTATTAAAATTAGCCCACTGCTTTAGCAATACCTAAATTACTATATCACAGTCAAATGTATTCTCAACCCTGACCCAAACAGTGGTTCCATCTCCCAGCTAACACAAACTCAAGTTTCTAATAAAAAAGCCAAGAAGAGGACAAAGCTGAAGCTCAGTCCCTGTGAATTTTATCATTCAGTAGCAGCCAAAAAGCATCTTAAAATGACATTTCTGTTACCAACCCTAGCTGAATATAGAGAGGATAAATTAGAGGTGAAATGTTTCATTTTACCACCAAAAACCCAATCTATAGCAAGAAATTTTTATTAACAACTTTAAATTCAGCCCCCCCCCCCCCCTTTTTTTTTAGGACATTCCTACTAGGCTGTCCTGTGGTGCTGAATAATTCTGTAACCATGTTTTTAAATATTCTGTTCCCTCTCCATTACTACCTTTTCCTTACTCTTGGGACTAAAGGATCTTTTCTCTGACATTTTAAAGCATTAAAACAGCTCGAGGGCTAAAGAAAACATTTTTCATGTAATCTCTGAAAAGTTTAGTTGTCAAGGAGACCAAGACCTTAGCGACCAGGTATGGAGGCCTATTCAGAACACTAACATGCCTGCGAAAGAAGGTGCAAGGATGTCAGTATACCTGGAGGCAAACATGCCTAGTGTTTCAAGAGCATCTTGCTTCTTTACATACCTTTTATTACACAACTAAACGGCACCTCAGATTTCCTTCTCTTTGGATGGTATCATCTAGTGTGCAAAAACATTGTTAAAGGACCTTACTTGGATGATATATTGCCTCAATAAATCACTGGACACAGGTATGTTCTGGAAATGTCATTCACAGACTGCCACTTTCCAAGAAAGAATGGGTCCAAAAGCACATTTGATATAATTGCAGAATAATGACAGTCAACAAGTATCATACTGGAAAGGTGCTCTCCTCACTCCAGGCAAAAGGGACACTATGAAATGAGTCTCTCTCTGTTATTACTTCTGTTGCCATGATAGGGCAATGTCACACAGTGCACAAGCTGAGACAGAGGGAGACAGATGCTTGGTATTTTCAGTTTTTACAAAAGTCAAATTTTGTTTGCAAATTTTAAATCTTTCCTTACTGCATTTGTTAGCACTGGGACCTGAGGAACGAGTGGATAATCTTTTACAGAAAACAGGGGTATGTTTCCATGAGATTAACCATTAAGCCAAAATATTTATAAATATTATGAAACTAAATATCACTGGAATGGAAGCACAGGCATTTGAGATCTGAATGGAATTGCACCTTAAATACACTTAACATTTAATAAAACATTGTAAATAACAATAAATAAATAAATAATATTTTGTCATAAAATGCATTACTGAACATGTAATAGACACATCAGTGTAAATCTCAGGAAGCCCTAGAGATCAGTGCTTGAACCAGTATTAGTCAACATCTCTACAAGTGATCAGGAGAATGCAGCATAAAGATAATACCAAAGTTTTTCTCAGACTCTCAAATGCCACATTGGCAATAAGAAACTCCAAAATCCATACCAAGTGAGTATACTAAACACACATTGGCAGATGAACTTCAGTGTGGATCACTGTAAAATAACATATCAAGGGAAAAATGACATAAACTTTGTTTACCCAATGTTGTTGTTACTCAGAACAGGTAGTTACTACTTGTGGAAACATTATTGGAGTAACCAATAAAAGCTGTCTAGAATTCTGACTTCAGTTTGCATCACTGACAAAAAAAAAAATAATGTTGTATGTCATTAGGAAATATATTCACACCAGAACAGAGAAACATTTTGCCACTAGGGAAACCATGCTGCACCAGTATTTTGAGTATGTCTACAGTTCTGGTCTGTTCATCTTAAGACAGAGTAGAGCAGCAGACAAAGTAGAACGACAAAAAGACAGAAAAGAGCAACTAAAACGAAGTGTGTAGGAGGTATGCCAGTAGCTTTACTAACAAAGGAGAAAGGATTGAGAATCCAATTTGAGATAATATGGCTAAAAAGTATATTGAGATCCACCAAATCATGAAGGTGGTAGATCAGGGTTAATACAGAATTGTCCTTCACCAAGGCTTGCAGTATTAGAGCCAGAAAGTACATAGTGAAAATAGCAGGAAATGAGCTTTAAACCAATGAAAAGAAATAAAGTAGTACTTTCTTACACAGTGGCTGTTGAATTTCTGGAACTTGTTACAGAAGGCATATTTTATCAGTGGTATACAAGTTCATGGATGGCAGGTCCATCAGCAGATACAACGATGGATCAGGCAGGGATGTACCCCCTCAAATCCCTGACCCAATCACAGTGACTAGGGAATACAACAGACTGCAGAGAGAGGCCAGGTGCATGTACTTCTCTGCACATCTACTGCTACTGCTGGAAATAGTCTTGGGCTAGATGGACCACTCTTCAGTCCCACATGGCATTTCTGTCTTCTTTCAGTTTTACACATTACAGGTTGTAACTTTTTGTCTACTGTCCATTTCATCATCTGTTTAGAGGACTGTACAGTGGTCTCTGCACTATATCAAATATGGGGATGCTTCTTGGACTTTCAAACATCCTAGAGCAACTAGGACACAAAAAGATATATGCTGCAGAGGGAGGACTGCCAGTGAATGTGCCCATTAAACCCTATACTGCCCAAGAGTGGTAACAGAGCACTCACGGACTCTGATATGGGCTATGTCAGATGCAGGCATGTTAAATGAGCTAGCTTGGCTGCTTATACCCAAATAACTGTGAAATGCTATGTCTCAGTGTGAATTACAAAGCTGGACAAAGAAGCTTATTGTATACCTGGAGTATTGCAGCAGGAGTCAAGTATATATACTTGACACAATTTAGTGAACCATTAAGGAGAACCAACACACTGAACTGCAAAAACGAAAGCTCTAAATTTATTTTTGCCCTTTTTTAGCCTTTTTTTCCTACACTTTGTTTGCGGAATCCTGTCTGAGTCCTGAAAATCATTTTTTTCTCTTGATATTGATATTTTCACATGCATGTTAAATGGAGTTGAAATGACCACAGCCATATTTGCTTAACAACTGGAAATTCAACTTGTGAAGTGTATTATCATGCTAAAGCATGTCTGTTTGTGTACTGGCATTGACTGCTGTCATCCCAACACGGAGTGAAAACAGTTCGCTATTTGCTATGTACAGGACTGCAAGGCAACACAAGCCAGTATTGCTGCAGGCAAGGTTCTACAAGAACATTGGCAAATCTTAGAAGATATTTATATATATTTGAAGTTATTCACACATACAGAACAAAAAGAATAAGAAACCTATATGATAAATATATAGTACAAAAAAATAATTAAACATCATACTCATATGTGTTATTTGAAATGCTGTTTTTTTGTTTTGTTTTGTTTTGTTCTGTTTTTTTTTTTCTTTTCTTGCTTGCTTAGTGTATTTGTTCTAAGGCAGTACAAATATTATTTTCCAATTTATTGGCCCACTGTTCAGGGACCTAGTTGTAGGTGTGCTTTATAGATTAAAAGCTTTGAGACTCAAGCAAGTTGATACTCTGCTAATAAAATGCCAACCTAACAACAACTTGTTAAAATAAAGTCACTTTTCTACATACAAAATACCCTTGCAACTCGTACGCTTGTCACACCATGCCCAACAGCAGTGTCTGGAACAAAGATCAGGTAAAATTTAGTGCAGCAAAGAACTGAAACATCAGTATTGGTTCATGTTACATTTAAACAGAAATTTCCAGGAAGAGGAGAGAAAAGTATGGAGAGTAAGTTTAGCTTAAATAAAAAATTTAAATCTTCATAAAATGAAGAGAGAACAGCTACCTGTAATGTAAGGGAAAGACTATTTCTCAGCTGCAACACTCTTTCAGAGTTGCTGGGATCCCTCTGGATTTTGTTGAGCAACCACAATTTGTATCCACAGTCATCTGATGCTTAATGTTCCTACTTTTCTAAAATTTCCTAGTTGTGTAGTGTTTCTACATCAGTATCTACATCTCCGCTTCCCAAGAGACAGCTTTCATGCTGGAGTTTTGAAGTAATGCAAGATAATGGTGTTGTTCACATTCTGCTTAAGAATCTAACTTTCAAAAAGATTTATTTAGAATCATAGAAAAACTTAGGTTAGAAAAGACCTTCAAGATCATCTGGTCCAACCATCATCCTGCTACCGATGTCACCCACTAAACCATGTCCCTAAGCACCATGTCCAACCTTTCCTTGAACACCCCCAGGGACGGTGACTTGACCGCTTCCCTGGGCAACCCATTCCAATGCCTGACCACTCTTTCTGAGACAAAATGTCTCCTCATTGTTTTAATTGTTGAAGAGTAGGGGCATGACGTTTCCATTTTTCCACTCACCAGGGAAATCACCCGAATGCCAGGACTTTTCAAGTATGATGGAGAGAGGCTTGGCAACTACATCAGCCAGTTCCCTCAGGACCCTGGGATTCATGTCATCAGGTCCCATAGCCTTGTACCTGTTTAGATTCATCAGGTGGTGTCGAACCTGCTCTTCCCTTACAGTGGGTGGGACTTTGATCCCCCAGCCTCCATCTACAGGTTTAGGGAAATGAAAGGCTTGGGAAGCCCATCTACCAGTGCAGACAGAGGCAAAGAAGTTGTTGAGTACCTCGGCCCTCTCCATGCCTGTCATTACCAATTACTCAGATATAGAAACTCACTCCTAATATAAGAAATTAGCCACCTATAATCTCTTACACACTACTATTTTCACCCCTCAGTCTATTTTCACAAATGTTAAAGGTGCATGGTGGCCCTCAGGGACTCCTCCTGTCACCGCAGTGCAGCAGCCCGAAGGAAGCTGGGTCCTTTCTTGTGCTCTTCCTTGAGGTTCTGTGCAGAAGGGATGCGACCTCTCGCACAAGGGCTGGGGGATGGGAAAAAAACACTTACACAACCCCTGAGAATTGACAACAGAGTTCTTCATTGCCGGGACACCTTGCAGGTAAGCCTGCAGGATGTCCATGGTGTTTGGTGGCTCCAAGCTAATGCTTGGTATGGAGCCTGAGAAACGAGTAGGGAGCTTGCCAGGCACTCCTGCGATGCTGTTGTTGCGCTCTGATGGCACAGAGCAAAGACATGCCAGGGTAGTCCCAGGTCTGATCTGGCAAAGGCAGATCCACTTCCATTGGTTCCTCCACATATTCTGGTGGATCCAGCTCCATGGGCTCCACGGTGTTAGGCAGAAGGGTAAGCCAGTCCTTGCCTGGGACTGTCTAAACGGGATGCCTTCCATCGAGAATGTTTTCAGGCCAGGGTGCCGAACCAGGGGGTCGTCCAGTTCCACCCCTAGGTCCCATGCCACTGTCCAGTTGATTTCCATGCATGGGTTCAACGTTGCCGTCTGGTTTACAGCCATGGCTGCATCCCACACTGTGTTCCAGACTATGAGCACGCCTCTGCTCCATGCGGCTGTCTGCCTGATATGCCTGCCTTTGCCCCATGCCACCATTGCACCAATGGGAAGGCCCAGGCTCCCTGTCACTGTATGGCTGAGGGGGCGGCCTGTTCCCTGCATCATTGTGGTGCCAATGGTAACGCTTATACGTGTCCATGGGCTGCACACCAGAGGTCCCCTGAGCACTGGTGTCTGTTGTGCTGCAGGCACTACCCCTCTGCCCATGACACTTCTCCTTCTCATTAGGTCCCTTCCTTCTCAGTGCTTCCTTGGACTGCATCGCTGTCCTCTCACACCGAGGAGGCCTGCCGCTCACCTTCCTGCTTCTGGACTTCTTCCTGCCAAAGATGCTGCCTGTCAGAGTGCCTAGAAGCTCAGCAAGTGGTGGGCCAGCTGCAGGGGTCCTGTTTTATAGGGACCAGAGCAAAGGAGGGGCAGTGGTGGCCACTGTGACCTCAGCAATCCTCTGTGATGGAGTGGCCCATGCGTGGCCAAAGGCGGCTGTGTTGGGAGTGGCCTGAAAGGTGCCCTCATGTGGAAGAAGGATGAGGGTTGGGAAGGATGAGGGCCCCTTTTCTGGGGATGGTTCCCCCAGGCCATTTGGGCCATTCAACCTTTCCTTGAACACCCCCAGGGATGGTGACTCCACTACAGAATCACAGAACATAGAATTGTAAGGGTTGGAAGGGACCTCAAGAGATCATCGGGTCCAACCCCCCTGCCAAAGCAGGTTCCCTAGAGCAGGTTGCCCAGGTAGGCATCCAGACGCGCCTTGAATATCTCCAGAGAAGGAGACTCCACAACCTCCCTGGGCAGCCTGTTCCAGTGCTCCATCACCCTTACCATGAAGAAATTCTTTCGCATGTTGATGCAGAACATCCTGTGATCCATTTTGTAGCCACTGCCCCTTGTCCTGTTCCCACAAACCACTAAAAAGAGGTTAGCCAAATCCCTCTGTCTCCCACACCTCCCTGGGCAACCTGTTCCAACGCCTGACTACTCTTTCTGAGAAGAAATGTCTCCTCATTTCCAACCTAAACCTCCCCTGGTGCAACTTGAGGCCATTCCCTCTAGTCCAAACACCTCATGACAGTACTCTTTCCTCTCCTGGGATGTTTACGCCTGGCAGGAGGTGTAGGTCCCACATCCTGAGGCCCAACCGCACCCCAACGTTTCCATTTCATTTATCTTACATTTGTTTTGCTTTTCCTTTTATTTTAAGTACTTTTAACAACTTCTTTTCATTCAAAGACTTAGGGTATCAGTCAAAGCAATCCAAATTATGTTGTTTGTTTTGGGTGCCATAATTTGCCTGTATTATGCTCATACAGCAATGACAACTTTTTGCAAGGAAGATGCGGATGAATCTTGATTTTTATTGGAAAGGGTTTTGACTGTTTCATATGCATTTGCTAATTTGTTTTGCATATGGACAGTGAGAAGGAAAGGGCAGGAACAAGAAGTTAAATGATGGCGGTGAACTATCTTTCATAACGATAGCATTGCACTTTTGTTTAATATGGCAGAAGTTAATTAAGCCAAACCCAGTATCACTGCATAGTCAGTCAAAAGATTTCCAAAAGGAAATTTTGTATTTTTTACCCCTACAAATTCACACTTCTTGCATCTCCGCCAATGTATTCATTAAGTTCATTTTACTGAAAAAAATTAACACAGTCAAAAATCTCAAAAATTTCCACTAGAAATTAAATAACTTTTACACAAGCTATCTTTATGAGTAATAGAATCTTTCATGCAATACCTCTCCTCTTTCATTTGTTGTCCAGTAAGCAGTCTAGCAAAGATCAAATTGATTAATGCCTTCATTTTGTGTTGAAATATACATGCTTTGTAATAAATAAATAAATAACATTTATTGTTTCATCATTATTTTATAATAGCAGTACACCAAGAAAGGTATTTCTTAAGATGTTAAAGTTCTGGATTAATGAGGAAACCTAGAACATTTGCTCGCCACTTGCTTCTTTACAGATTTGACATGACTTTCCGTAAAAGGAAGGACTGAAAGACTTCTTCCTGCTCAGGCAGGAAGATTGGACTAGATGATCTTTCAAGGTCCCTTTCAATCCCTAACATTCTGTGATTCTTTTATTCTGCGACTGTGCATAAAAATAAAAAGTGCAGATTTTTATAATAAAGAATAAGTTTCTAGTATAGATGACATTTCCATTCACCTTACAAGGATAAAAAATGATATTTCAATCACATCTCTGTTTAATTTTCCTCCCCATTTGGAGGACGAAAAGTGATATTGTTTTTGATTCTTACTAATTATTCTCTTTTCTTCCAGCCCCAAATCAATTGAAGCATCACAGCAGTTTTCAAATTAATTATTAGATTTTTCCCCTGACTCATTTCAGACACTTTTATTAGAAAAGTGATTGATATATTAACACCATTAATTACTTATTTGACCCATTAATTCTGTGTATCTGCACAGACCTAATTGAAACAGCCTACACTGAATCTAGGATCTCATTTTACCAATCAAAAATTAATTTTTGGATACTCCTGACTGCTGAGTCTGTGTGATGGTGAAAAACACTGTTCCCACCTCACACATCTGTTTAATATTCCCACTCCTCTTTCTCAGTCCCAAAAAGACCCTCAGACTCTGCCCCTGAAAGATTCCTATGAGCTTCACTTTCTTCCCTCAATAAACAAGACTATCTCAATAGGCTTCCATAAACGACAGTTCCCGTTCATTTGACATAATTTGCCTTTCCACCATCAAGCTAAATTTCTTCAATAGACTCTTAATTATTCTGAAGCCATTATCTAATGCTATTATAAATGTTTAAATAATATTTGATATAATCCTGGTCCCACTGAAGTTAATGGGAATATTGCTGTTGCCTTAATTAAGATCAAGATAAAATTTATATTGTTTAATTTGTCACATATTACTGTTGGGTAAAAACAACCTAGTTAGTATTCAGAGGTACTAAACAGACCCATCTCCCAGGCTGGATCTGGCAGGGACTCAACACTTTTCAGGATAAGGCCATGAGCTTGTGCTGCACAGTGGGCGGGTAGAGAAGGGAGCAGTCGCAGGGTTGTGCACTGTGCTGTGCTTCAGCAGGCCCAGCATGCTTCCAGCTCTCTGAGATGTTCATAGGCTTTAAATGGAGTGCTTGAGTCATGATGCATCAAAAGAACAGGGGAAAAAACAACAACAGAAACAACAGAGAAGTGAGAAAATGGAGAAAAGCCTTCCCCTACTTGAAAACAGGCCAGATACATTTTTGCAAATTATTTTATCAGAAGTCTTGACAATTTTAAGCAAAACACATTTCAAAATCTTTGGCAAAAAGCATTGTGTATGTTGATCAAATCTAGTTCAAAAAGAAATACATCTTTTAAAACAAAAGCTAAATACCATTAATATGAAGTTTTTTGGCTGCTGACCACTTAGATCCCATTAAAACTTAGAAAACAAACGGCAAGCTTTTTTCAGACTACCAGCAAAAGCCACAATTATTCTCATACTATGAATAAAGCCAACCATTAAAAAAAAGAGAGAGAGAGAGACAGCTAAACCTATAATTAAGATTTACTACATTTTTAAATATCTTTCTTACAGTTCTAATATCATATTACATTCTCCACTGTGATGCTAACTTCAGAAGACAAAATTAAGCAGCAGATTAATTTGTGACATCTTTGTTATGTACATAGCTGACATGTAATCACACCTACATTGTCTCATAGTGCTCCCTCACTGGAGGGTCTCACTTGCTGGAGTGACACATTCCATGGAGACGTCTGAAATTCCTGCTGAGTCCTTGGTCTACCTGTTTGCTCTGCCTGAAGAGAGTCCCCTTCACAGCTGTATTCATACCTTTTAGAGCTATAATCAGTAAAGGCTACACAGGAGGCTGATTCATCTCCTGTTTTGGGGGGAGAAATATAGAGCAATTTGTAACTCACTGCCACTCTTTCAGAAGGCAGAGGGGCAGAATGGGTTGTGCTTGCTTCTGAGGAAAGGAACCACAACTCCAACGGCTCCAAGTGCTGGGCACTTATTCTCACCTCCTCTCACTTTCACCCTGTCCTCTTTCTCACTGCTTGCAACCTATTTCCAACCCTGTAACCTCCTTAGAGTCAGAAAGCATGCTCATCCCTGACTTCTTCCCAGAAGTCAAGCGGAGAAGGTACTGAGATAGTGAACACAAGGTCCCTTATCACTGCAGCATGTCTGGGTATGATGAGAACAGCACCACACTCTGAGAAGCACCACAGTTTCTTTCAGAAGATCATAGGTGAGTTCATTTAAAAATATGCCTGCCAACAGAACTGACTGAATTCCCTGTCATGCTCATTTGCTGGGACTTCAAAATGGATCTAGAACTACCAGGCTGGAGCTCTGATAATGAGTTTGTGGCTATCACAGCTGGGAATCTTAAAAATGGAGTACCCCAAGTCTTTGAGCACTTTCTAATTTTTTTATGAAGGCTCTGATCCATTCAACCCTTCAGATCCCCATGCAGATTCAAGATCCATTGGTTGAACTGAAGAGCTTATTGAGCGTGATAAATCAATATCCAGCTTGCTGTCTGCGCACTTTGTCCTGCCCCTCTCTTTCTAGATTGCTGGAAGTTTCACCAGTGAACAGTATCTCTCCAGTGAATTCAGAAGTAAGGTTGCTTTGTCACAGAGCTGAGGCACTAAGAGAGCCTTTTTCTTTGATTCAAAATATTCCATGATACAAAGAAAAGCTTCTGGAAGCCTATTCTACATCATGGAGAAAGATGCTTGGAAGTTCTCCAAGAGCTCCAAAATGATACTTCTGGCTTTTACTGCCCCCTTTTTCAGTGGGAGAAAAAAAAAATATGTCGGGGGCAAAAGTGAAATGTCTTCAGGATGGTGTTTAGGAATAGCCAATAGGCTTCAGTGAAGGATTCCTGAATTATTGGTAGGATCTTCCAGTCTTTGCTTCCTGCATAACCCCAGATGTAGCAGCTCATTATGCAGTTCAGACCCCGCTTTACTTTTAAGCTCCCATTTGTTTTTTTATTTTTAAACAACCTGGGTTATACAGCATTGCCACATGGTTTTCTTTTCCACCGTAACTTATACTCAGTAATTAACATTTGCCACACAAATCAACCTACCAATTACAGTGCTTATGTTAGTCCTAAACATAAGTGGAACAAATAAATCAATGAGGAATTTGTGGCCCTTTGCAAGACAACCGATGTCTGTGCTTCCTTTGACAGTGACTAATGATATGCTACATTTTCATCATCTTCCTAATCTTGCAGTTATATAACTCTCCCCTAGCCTGGTATTTATTTGTGTTGGAAGAGAATAGCAAATACATACTACAAAGTGCCTACTACAAAGCAATACTTGTATATGAAAGCACTTTCAGGCATTTATAATATTTACTGTAGGTCATCAAATATATCCCCTGCTGTGAAAGAGCATCTTTGTTGTTCTTCTGCTCTTCTTCTATTTGTTTCATCTTCCACAAAAAGAAATACCCTTATCTGTTCTTACCCACTCTAACACAAACTGTAATCTTCAGCTTTTATTTGTACTGTTCTTGGGGAAAAATACATCATTCCATATGAGCAGAGATAAATCCAAGTAAAATGTGTTACAAATGCATTAATTTATAGCAGTAGAGCTCTTAAACATGTTTTGGGCAGGTTTCAAATCACTGCATTGTTTGTCAGAGCCATAAACAGTGTATGGTATTGCAAAAAAAAAAAAAAAAAGTGATATGGAATGGGTTTTAATTCATTTCTTTAAAAAGAAGCACATAAATAGGTATGTTCTTAACATTGTCAATTTTCTGCCATGACACTTTAAAGAAAACTCTGAGTAAAGCAACACCTGACTGAAAGATAGCATTGCTTCAGCTCTCCAACTGCAAATGAGGATCCATAAAGCTCGCGTGCCTCAAAGCTACAAAAGATTATCCTTTATCCTTCATCTCTTTCTGCCCTTTGGAAATGCTAGGCTACTGTATATAAAAACTGTGCATAGCCTGCCTGCTGGAAAGTGTCATCAAACACTTCCAAACAGTTTTCCTCTACGTTAATTTGCTTCTTGGTGGTCGCTGTTTTTAAATGCTATTGCATTACAGTTCCACTGTTGAGCTTATATGTAGGATCAGATTCTGCATTCAAAAATTCAGCTCAAGAAAAACAAGATTAAAAAGTGTGCCTCTTCAGTGCATATCCATCTCAACTGTCACTTCCTGACTTTTAAACTGAGAGCTAAACCAATAACTCAGTACCATTAACTCAAGTTGCTTTAAATTCACCTGCTTGTCATCAGCCTGCATGGACATCTGGGCGCCCCAGAACAGAGGGATGTGCTGCTCATGAGCAGAGTTGCAACAGTTCTCAGCTGGTGGGATCCTTCAGTCTTGATTTCACTGGCTTACCACCATCAGACTCATAGCCATGAGTTCAGCTGTATGATGAAAAATTAAATAATATTTTAAATTCTCAACCATGAGTTAAAGGAATTGGGGACACAATGCCAAAACAAGAGTATAAGAAGTTCTGCACCCTAAGGCTTCTATTGGGTATATACAGAAAAACCTATTTTTTAGAATTCTCAGCTTTTTGTAGAGTCTTTAAAGACTGCTAAGATCTTTTCAGAATGATTCAGATTGTGGATGTGAATATTTTTTGCAAGTCTGGAAATAAGGTCTTTATTTTAGGTATCTGCAATATAGGAACACAACATACCCACTCTGCAGGCTTTTGAGCATGGAGGGTTTGAGAGAAGAAGAGAGGAGTGGAGATTTCTTGATAGAGCTTCATAGAAATGAACTTGCCACTGCATATCTACCACTTAGTTATTTCCCTGAACTTTCAGAAACTTTTCAAAACTTTTTTTCAGTCTTTTATATATGGCCTTTAAAAAAAATGTACCTGGTTATAAACAAACCAATGAGTTTGTACAGTGTTTGCATTATTAATAAAAGAAGCATCACCTCAGTGGCTGTTTGTCTAATCAAAACACATGTACTATAAATAATAGAAAGAAGGACATCTCCTGACCTCAAACAAATAAAGCTCACTTTTTAACTGACGGACACTACTGAAAGACAGGAAGCCACATGCAGAGTTTACTCTGAAGAGTTTACTGTGAATGATTAATCAATACCAGGGAAAGGGACTAATCTGACAGGAGTTTCTTGTGTCATAAAAAATCCATCACATCTTCCTTTCCTGGAAGGCCCAAAACAATGATGAAATAGGAGGGAAGGGAGCCAGACCTGACATTGGAAAGACAGTCCAGGGCAGATAGGAGTCCATACACCTGTGAAAGCCGGTCTGAGACAAGACAGCTAGGACTAACTTCACTAATGCAGTTTACTTCATATATGCAGGAAGTCTAACATGGGATATATCAGACAACGTTGTGGATTAATAGCTACCCCAGCATATCCGAAACAAACTCAGTTTACTGCACACACAAATCCTGATCTACAAACTATTCAATGAATCAGTTCATCGGATCTACTGTGTGTAATCCATGCAAAGGCAGTAGTTAGTTTTCTGCACAGCCCACAACCTGAACTGAACTCTAGCAAAGTGAAAGATCACCACCCAAGACAGTAGGCAGAAGATAACCACAGCAAGACATTAGTTCTACTGACAACACTGGTAGACATGATAGACCTGAATTCCTAGCTGGATATTTGAAGAACCACTTTTTCAGTTATTACTAGAGTTATTGCACTACATATTACTCAAACCAGAAACATGAAAGTATGACTATGCTTAATTGTGCAAAGTGCTGAGCAGTCTAGTCTTAAATCAGATGTGACTTAAACTTTTTAGTGGTCTAGGAACAGAAGTCTCTTTATCTAAGAGGATCCTCAACACCACGGCTGAGCCTGTTGAAAAAAATATAAAGTTCATAGCAAGAGTTCCTTTTGAGTATATTAGCAAATAAAGCCAGATTTTAACTGCAATTTCATAAACATCTAATAATATAAAAAAAAATTACAAAGCAAAATAATAGTGCTGCCATTATGCTCTTAATCATTATGTTCATTAAAAAAAAAAAAAAAAGTTATGCATTCAGTGTCATATTAGTTAACTTAGTATCATAGTGCTGGTAACCCATTCAAGTCATGTTCCAATCTTCATGGCTATGGAAGAACATCCGCTTTGTTAGAAAAGTGAGACATTAAATTCTCCCAGTACTTTCTTTTCTTTTTAAGCATACAATGGACTAAATTCTGCCCTTCGTTTTACCCATAATAACTTCAGAATTGTATGAATGAAACTAACAGCGAAATAGGACCTACTTTGTGAGCCTATTTCTGCATGTGTTTAATTGAGCTAACCAAGCAGGACAAGGTTTTGTGTACAAAGGAATTTTGTATTTGTTTTTATTGTAAAAACACATTTTTTCCCATCTCCGCCTCAATCTTTAAAAAATAAAAAATAAAGACGAAGAAAGCAGGAACAATGCTAATTACATTTCATAAGCAGTTTAAGAATGAGCAGGAGTATGGGGAGGCATGGAAAACAGGCCCCTGCAGAAAATGTGTGAGGGTGAAAACAAAGTTCTCCTGAGATGGATAGAAGTTTCTGTTTCACAGACTTCCAAATGAATGGTTCAGATGTTGTGAACACAATGGATAGTAATGATGATTACTTTTGCCAATGCCTATGGTGATGTTATAAGCTAATTATATTAGTCATTTACGCAAAGGCAAGATGCCTTTGATAGCTACTATTTGGAGCAACAATTCAGCATGTTGAGTCACTGTTAAGTCACTCTTACAGCCAGACTCTGATTCCGCTTACACCCAAGTGAGTCTTGAGCAACTTCGTTGAATATGACAGCTTTAGTCTGTATTTAAAACGCTACCCAAAATCCAGTTCTGGTTTATATATATATGTATGTTCCTTATTGTTTTT
Organism: Anser cygnoides; assembly: GCF_040182565.1. Taxonomy (NCBI): domain Eukaryota; kingdom Metazoa; phylum Chordata; class Aves; order Anseriformes; family Anatidae; genus Anser; species Anser cygnoides. Next base: position 38,872,978 of record NC_089874.1, on the reverse strand, counting down.
CCCAATTTGAGTTAAATCACCTAACCTACACTTCATGGGATTACATTAGAGCACTGTCTTCATCTGTAAATAACTGATGTCCATAAAAGTTATTGGTCTCTGCTTAGCTTTATCTATTTTGACACATATACTACTCTGATACTTTGGAGCCATTTATTTCTCAATAAATAATAGGGAATCCAGATACCTTACTCAGTGGAGAATATATGCTCCAAAATGTTATTTGTATCATTGAAAAATAATAATAATAATAATAATAATAATAAAATCTCCTTTAAGACCTTCTTCAGAAATATAACTAAGCACTAGATTTTTGTGAAAACCTAAAAGGGACCATTTTATTAACAAATCAGGGTCATGCCTATGAACCTCATCAAATTCCCACAGGGTATGAACAACTTTTGAGAGAGAGAAAAAATGAAAAGTTAATGCCTGGTGTCTCCAGGGGGTTGTAGATATTCCTATACAGGACATCCTGTGTATCATTAGAGGAAGACAGATCTTGCAGCCAGCAACTTATTTTAATACTCCAAGTTACATTCTCTTCTGTAGCTCAAGGCCTGCTTGTTATGAGTAAGACTGTAAGAACATTCAAACCTCCAGTCTTTGGATCCTCCTACCCTAAACCAGGCAAGAATGAGAGCAGCCAACCAGCTGTTTTTATCTGGCTCCTTGCACAGATGTTTACCAAGGGCTCTGCCAGCAGAGTGGAAGTACAGCAGAGTTCTGCTCTGCCATAGCATCCCAATAAGTTGACCATATCCTATCATCCTAACACAGCTGTGTTATCCTCAGTCCAGTCTTTCTGTTGGGAAGTGAACGGTAGCCAATGCAGAAGATATCCATCAGCTTTACACTAGCAGGTAACTCCAATGGAGAAGTCAGTTCTCTTATGGTGGCAGGGCATAAAAAGGTCTTACTCAAAACAGAATCCTGTCTTTGAGGTCCGTAAGTTCACAGGTTCATGGGCCCAAAGGTGCCATAAATGTCATCTAAATAGAACATAAATCATAGCAGCAATGGTAGTAGAGTGAGATTCCTGAGCCTTCCCAAAGCACTGTAACTCAAAAGTCAATAAGCTAAATTGTAATCTTTGTGCCTGTTTGAAGAGTCGTACATACCATGCATTTCTCTGGTTTTGACTGATTGGACTTCTTCCTAAGGTTAAATGCCCAGCCAGGAGTTCAGAATTATCCATCTTCGACATCTTAACAGTCTTGAAGTAAAGCCTGATTTCTGCCCTTCGAGGTCATTGGGTTTCTTTACATGCTTATGAATTTGATTTCTCAATAACTATACTACAGTTTTTAACTGAAAAGAAAATTGCATCCATGATGATTTTTCTTTGTTTTCAGAGTTTATCTTATCTTCTTTGCCATCTTAATTCATCTTTACCTGAAACTTTCAAACACTGCATGTATGACAACTGTGATGACTACAATCTTACTTTTTTTGTTTTGTTTTGTTTTGTTTTGTTAATAGCCACCAAACACTTAAGTTTGTTATTGTGGGGAGGATCAGAACTGTCATCACTGTTAATTGAAAGTAGAAAGCCTGTGAGATTTTCAGAGAATTGTGGCAGGACTTAACCAGACTCGGATCACTTGAGGCTTGTATTGCCTTTATATGTGCATTTTATATGCATATAAATTGTATTTATATATGCGGTATGCTCTGTATTATTTTTATAATACAATTTATTTCAAACTTTAAAATTGCCAGCATCACTGACTACACAATCCTCTTTGCTTCACATATCACTGCCCATTTTTCAGCATTCAGAGCAACCTTGGTGCTGCTGTTACTTTTTTTTCCTCAAGGGGTCAGTTCATTGTTTGATTCCTTTGAATTTCAGCTGATGCAGGGTGTTTAGAGGGGGATGAATAGTGTCAACGGTTTAACACACATTTCATGAAGAAATAACTTTTTGAAAGTCAGTTCCAGGACCTTGAGTTTGAAATGCTGAGTGAATACGGATTATAGGAGAGGACTTGATTCTTGACCTACGGGTTTTTTGTGCTTGCTAATTTTGAAAGACACTTTAAAGTCTCTCCTGGAGGATCTTTCTTATTTGTAGTATCTTTTATCTAAAAAAAAAAAAAAAAAAAAAAAAAAAGCATTTGATGTCACTTTTTCTTCAGAGAAATAATTTTTTGAGTTTGAAAGTGGGAAGAATATTCTGTTGGATTGTTTTGTTGCTGGGTCTTTGTGAGTTCCTTAACTTTCAAACACTAACTGCTAATATTTATAAATCTTGTATCCTAGACAAGAGTGATAAGTGTTTTTTGAGTAGCTATTATGATGTGAAATCCTACCTGACACTTGCCCAGATAACACTGGTGCCCAGCTGTGGAGCTGCAGTTCGAGATCCATCAACATTCAAACTTCAAAGTGTCATTAACATGACAGATAGAGAAGCTCTCCACTAGTGAATAGTACTGCAAGGGCTGCATTAGAACAGACATTTCTCTTCTAGCCTTATGAATGATTTGGATCAAGCACTGGATCAGTCTTTTCAAAGTTTGTCAAGACTGATTAGCTGCAAACTCTTTCCTTCACAAGAACTATATAGCCAGTGTAAAACATACCTTTTTCAGTATGTTGGTATTTCTGTTTATGTTTTGTCAAATCTGTAATGCAGAATTGGAAAGGAGAAAGTAAAACACAGAACAAGACATAAAACCATATAAAATATTCCATTTTCATCCTCCTAGTCTGACAGTAGCCAAAGGTAACATGCTAACTGGCATAATGAGGAAACAGAAAAATAATCCATATGATCTACTTCTTAATACAGATTATTCTTAGTTTATCATTTTATTAGGGCTTTCTATTTTTGGATAAATTATTCTGAAAGTAAAGTGCCTCACAAGGGCACGTTGATTTGTAATGTGAATGGAGAACTGCAAGATAATGGCTCACCCCTGTTCAAATGGAGTTCAGGATGCATCTTTTTTATTTTTTATTTTTTTGTTAGGAAAAGGAGTCTTACATGATTCTATTATCTTCCTTCCTTCCTCCCAAATACCTTTAGAACTTTTAGTCTTCTTTCAATCCAACCTGAAATACTGAAGATAACTATGTTTCTCTATAACTCGGGAAAATCAAAAGTGGAAGGAGAGCAGAGGCAAGGCTACTTTCTACTAAGGGAAGGTGCAGTTCAGCTCCCTTCCCCTCTGTTTGGCCAGCCAGGCAGCATGCACCTTGCCCTGGGGCTCCCCTGCACCTAAGGGATGATGTCACACGGGAAGGGAGAGAGATTAATTCAGTTCAGGGATTAAGAAACAAAAGCATTAGATCTCATTAGCTCTGCTGCTCTTGAAACAACAACCCCTCCTCCCCCTTGCCACCGCTATCCCAGTTTGCTTTTCTTTCTGTATATAATGATATTAATCCTTTATAGTTCTCACTGCTAACTGACAAGTCCTAAATTCTCTAATATTGAGGACCAGTTTGTGATTTTATTTTCAGTCTTGTTCTGATAAAGAGTTGCTCACATAAGCAGTCTCATTAACCCCACCATTCATGTAAGCCACCTGCTGTTTGCTTGAGTAAAGAATGCACAGAAGTGAGCAAGAGCTTTGGGAAAAGTAAAATTTCTACTTATACAGTTCACACGCCCAGTGCTGCATATATTGTTAACAATGGCACTACAAACACTTCCCATAAAAGAACATTTGAGACCAGATCTGTAGCTTTTTTAACTCAATAGTAGTCTGATTTCAACAGAATTTTGGATCAGGGCCATAAAAAGCAAACTACTTATAGAATTCAGCCTTTTACAAAACGAACGATTGCTAGTAGGTGTATCAGCAACCTTCAGTATTTTAACACCACACCCTGACATAAGCGATTATTCATTATTCTGTGGGAAAAAGACCTTTATATGTAAATCCTGGGAATACAGCAGATTAAAATCAGGTAGTGTACTTAAACACATTTGTAATAATTAATAAAAAATTACAAACAGGTGAGAGAGGATAACTGCCTCTGAAACATTTATTCTACTAGTAATTTTATTACCATTGAATTCTTGCCAGCCAGGAAACACCTAGAGGCTCATGTTTCACACCCAGTATTGCAGAGGTGAAAAGGTAGAACGTTCTGCCTTAACAAGTATGCAAAGAGCAACTTCAAGCGGAAACAAGTTTAGCACCCAGCTCATACTGGCTCAGCCACAGAGAAACTCTCCATAATAACTCACTTGGTCGTGCAGCTTCTGCAAGGATCTGCCTTGGATCTTGGCTACAGGAAGGCATGCGCGTGCGCACACACACACATTCACACATGCATGCACTCACCCTAAATCCACTTGCCATACGAAGCATTCTAATAAATGGTTACATTTTCTGTCTGACTGTCTGCTAGGAAAAAGGGAGGAAGGGAAGGAGGGAGGGAGGGAGGGAGGGAGGGAGGAAGGAAGGAAGGAAGGGAAAGAAAGAGAAAGAGAAAGAGAGAGAGAAAGAAGAGAGAGAAAGAGAGAAAGAAGAGAAAGAACGAGAGAAAGAGAGAGAGAAAGAGGGAGAGAGAAAGAGAGAAAGGGGGAAGAGAGAAAGGAGGAAAGAGAGAAAGAGAGAAAGAGAGAGAGAGAGAAAGAAAGAGAGAGAGAGAGAGAGAAAAAGAAAGAGAAAGAAAGAAAGAAAGAAAGAAAGAAAGAAAGAAAGAAAGAAAGAAAGAAAGAAAGAAAGAAAGAAAGAAAAAGAAAGAAAGAGAAAAAGAAAGAAAAGAAAGAAAGAAAGAGAGACAGAAAGAAAGAGAGACAGAAAGAAAGAAAGGGAAAAAGCATAAACAGCTAGCTAAAGTGCTACATTACAGTCATGCAGTGCACAAACTATGTCTGTGCTAAAACAGCAACAAAATGCTGTAGTGGAATAATCATTCCTCTTTTAAAGAATAAAACCTTCTGTTATAATATACTATACAACCCAGAGGCATAGTGATCTCTCCAGATGACAGTAATTCTCACTATCCTTATCAAAAATGACAGTTGTTCCTTTGAAGCAGATTGCCATGGTAAGGCACTAGCTGAAATGCCAGTTTTATTCTGTCACGATAGGAACCTATCCCAACTCTGTGTACACTTAACACCTTCCTTCTGTGAAAGCAAATGGAATAATTTATCCTTTTCTCCCCGAGAATTCTACTGCTTTTCTTTACGTGTGAAGTTGCCTCGAAAAGCTAGATACACAAAATAAAGTAGACACGGTTGAGTTAAACAAAGGGAGAAAGGAAATATTCCCTCAACTTCAGCCAGACTTTCCATTTATCTGCAATTACAGGATCTTACATGTGCCTTTGTTTACTACCCAGAGTTTAGGAGTTCCAAAAACACATATTAGTTGTTTGTTCATTAATAGTGATATGTTTATGTCTTTGGTACGTGCTCTATAATAGTGATAAAAAAAATGTACACCAATAAACTCAGTAAATGGCACTCAAAATATTCTTATAGAGTGCCTGACATAATCTCTGCCATGGGGAAGAATTGTGTTTTGTTTTTTGTTTTGTATATACAAGGCCAACACATTGGCTATAATGCAAATAAAAATATTGGCAGCAGTATTGACATCACTGCAGCTAGTAGTACATAACCCTCCTGCCCAGAGTACTGGCGCAGATGCAAGTACAGATACACCTTGAAAAGAGCTGGTTACAGACTGGTCTGGCCGATTTGGCCCGGGAAGAACAAGGCTTAAAATAAGCACAAGCAAAATGAAAAAAATGGCATTTCGAATGCCAGTCTGCGTCATCTAGCTCCACAAACTGCTCTTGTATTCTTTCCCTGGGCAAAATGAAGAAGTAGAAAATGAACATGATCTTGAGTATGATATATTCTCATAATGATCATAGTAAATGTGTAGAAATTTAACACAGTTAACAGAGAGGAGAGCTTTCTATTAAGTGTATGGTAGCATGGAAAAAAAACTAACAACTATGTTTCGTGCACCGAAGTCTCTTTTAAGACAGAAATACAAACTTTAAGTTTGCATTACACATGCACAATTGTTCTGGCAGAGACAATACCATGCCTCTGAGGTGACCAGTAAGAGCCACACAGTAATGCAAAGGCTCACAGTCATTGTTCAGAAAGATTTAATGAATCACACACAATTGTTAACAAAAAAATAATTAATTAATTAATCTATTCACCAAAAAAAAATCATGGAGTAGGGAATGCAATTAATAAGAATCTGTAAGCAATATACATGGGTGGGAAAGAAAGATTTCATCTAGCTGCATTCATATATTCATTACGTCACTCAGCTCTGATTTTCACCTGGAAGAAAGGAGGAGTCTTATCCCCCTCCATCTTGCACATGATGAAATCATCTTCATCCATGCAAAGCAACCACAGGGTCTCACTCCACCAGAATTCTGCTTTCCAATTTAAGTATTTTACATCTACCACACACTGGTCTAACTGTCCAGACATATTATCACCCCAGGCATACTGTCAGCCTGCATATGGAGCTAGCCATGATTAGCTAAAAGATATAGTTGAAGTTATTTTTATAAATAGGAAATACTTATCAGCGGGGTGAGGGGAAAATGGTGGCTTATGATAATAAAGATGGTTTAGTATTATATATATAGGGAGAATTTATACTTTGTTATAATTTGTTAGCACTTTGGACACATCATTTTTCATCATGTACTTTGAATGAGAGAAAGATACACTTTATAAGAATCCTCCATGCTTATATTATAGCATCATTCTCTCTTAATAGCCTTCTGGCTATCCACATGCTTCATAGTAGAAATTATCTGCCAAAATCACTTAATGTTGAAGATATCATGGGACTGCAGGAAAAAGTCCACATTATAGTTTGTCTTCATTTCTTCTTCAATTTCTTTATTTTTCCATCAATCACAATAGTTGATTCATTAATAGTGCCCTTGAGAATCCCTACCAAGAAAGCAGAAAGTCCACAGACTCTCTCTCAGTCAGATGTTTCAAGCATACTCTGAGGATCTTGTAAATCTTCTCTAATACAGAATGGATCATTCAGGTCTCAAAATGTTTAATGTAATCTCTCCTCCAGTCAGCCTAAGGGACCACAATCCTCAGGGCTGTAGCCCTTCCCCTAATTTTCTGAGGTTTTGAAAATGTCAAGACTAATCTTAGATTCACATAGGGTTTTTTTAAAATAAGTTGCTTGACCTTTGTATTTCACAGATATTTTGACTGATGCAAACCAATTATGCAGAAAGTTTGCCACCATTTTTTTCCCCTTGGTATATTCGTGGTCTTTCCTACTACTGTCATTCAGAAGCAGCTTTTAAGTCTTGTGAAATCTATAGCTATTGCTGATCTGCCCTCAGACCATTTTGAAGCTACTGATTAGCTGTAGCTCCAGCAGCTACAAGTTCCCTCCTGGCTGTAGGCCTGCAGAGGAAATTTCTTCTCTCATAGCCTACAGGAATTGCCACCATAATAGATCAGTAGTAAGAATAATACCTGGCTCCCATGAAAGGCTTTGCATTAACTGCTTTCACGGGCTTTTACAAAGGTAAAGAAATATTACTGCCATTTTTAATGGGAAACCTCAAACACTGGGCAATGCTGTGTGTTCAAGGACATCCAATAGACAAAAGTCAGAGCTGGAGATACAGACTTGGTTTTCTGAGGCCACACATAGGATACTAACCTTATTGACATGAGTCAGTGTTGTTCAGTAAATTAACCAATCAAACACTTTTGCTGTTTTCCATTTTAATACTGCTTCTGACGCTCAGTCCCTCTAATAGTCTTGGTTAAGCCACTGAAAGAGGAGTCATTCTGAATAAGCTAATGTCAAGTTTCTTATTATCTCATTGACTCAAGATCCAAAACTGGTCCTCTATTTGCTTATTCTTGCTGAACACCAGTCATCTGTGGCTATAAAGTAAACAAATAAGTTTTTCAAGCTTTTTAAACTGTTAAGGTCTGAGCAGAGTCTTTCAGCAGTTTGCAGTGTCATGTCAGTATTCTGTGACACCAGCTGCATCTGTTGCATTCTGGCAATGGATACTTCTATATACAGAGCATACATAACTCAGAAAAGCATTTCCTTAGATTTCTGCACAATTGGCCTTTGCTGAAGGTGCACACTTTATTATGTGTCCAGCAGCTCTGGTACTGTCATAGAACCCATCCATAGGAAGAAAGTGTACAACAAATTGTAAATTTCAGGAAGGGTCACACTCATGATCTTTCACTTTTCAGATGACACATTACAACAGGCAGAAAGCAGAGGAATAAGAGCTATTAAAGACAATCTATCATTTTGCCTGGCATTCATTCTAGAAACATTATCTAAATATGGTAGGATACTTTAAAGACTCTTTCAATAAGAACAGCTTTCATACTCAAAGATATAAGAACAGTGCTAACATTTACTGAAATTCTCATCCACTTTTCTCATTGTTTCCCATATTCTACTGTCATTATTGAGTTTGACAATTAAGAGTGTCTGTCAACAGTTTCTAACGTGGCCATTACTGTAGTATTTCTAGATATTAGAAAAGGTTTGTGTGTTTCCTTCAATGTTTTGGTTAAGCATGATGGAACTGACTGATTGACTGTAGGAAATTTTGCAGCTATTCGGTCTTAACACATATACTTTGGAACACATTATTTTCAATGAGCATATTTTCCTGATTTCATATTCTTTTCAATGGAGATGTCTGAGGAGTGGCAGGTAGCCCCACAAAGTCTCAAATGTAGTTTATCCCTTTTGTAAGAAATGTTGTGAACACAAATACAGAAATGAACATCTATGTGAAAAGCATAGTCTGTGAAAGGGGAAGTATCTTTAGCAGGAGTAGGTTTTGCAGGTGTTCCTAATCCTATTGCATCACAGTCAAAGTTACTAAGCCATCACTCTGCAAAGGTGTAACACCTAGAGTGAGAGTCATGGAGAGCTGTGAAGTTTCCTCATACGGTATGGCACCAGTACAGAAACACCTGTGTTAAAAATAACTCCAAGCTTATCCATTCTGAAGTATTCCTTAACCTTTAAAATGTTTCCTTTCTTGCTTGATGCTTTAATATTTGCATTATGTTCCAGACCACAGCTGTGACAGCAAAACAATCTTTTTTTCTTGTTCTTCTGACAAAAACAGTCATTCTGTTTAGTGACAAATGGTTGCATCTACACCTGTAATTGCATCTACACCACATGCACAAGTGCAGCAAGTTAGGATGAAAAAATCCACAGTGCAACATCTATTCATTTTGCGTCTGCCTCCCTGTCCTCACTTAGGATGTGACTGCCATGACCATCTCCTTCAAATGTTGGTCTCCAGTAGTAAGGCTCCTCACTGGGGGAAGCTCACCCTTCACCACAGCACCTGCCTCCACCCAGTGCAATGCTGCTGGGGTGGAAAAGGAAGTCTAGTGTAAGTCCTGACATGTACGTGAATTACTTCTAAAGAGAGTGAAGCGCTTCCCAGTAGGGGTGAGGAAGACCGTGACAGAATTGAGCTGAATAAATTTTACAATATCTGACCATCAAAAGGCCCTTGGTGACCAGGACAGACTCACTCTATCTGCTACGGCTCACAAAAGTGCGCAAAAGAAGATTCCCCTACAATGGGGAATGAGAGTTTCCTCTTCCTGGAGGGAATTGTCAACCCACAAAATTCATACGTCTGACTTTTATATAGACTTCTTCACTCATCTCAGTAGGACACACACTGGGGAGGGAAGAGAAGGGAATGAATTGAAAAAGAGTCTTTCCATCTATTCACAGCTGAAAAGTGCAATCAGCTAGGGGCAAGTAAGGCACCAGGCTGTGGTAGTTTGACAACCACAAAGCTTTCTACTTTTGACCCTCATCCTGGTAGTTGTTAACAGTGAGTAGAGCCTGTCCTACAAAGGATTGTCTCTGTCCATAATATGTTTCTCTACTGAATCAGTAACATCTCAGACTAAAGAAAAACCACCAACAGTCTCCTTCCTAAGAATAGCACATTCTTGATTCTTTTTCACTACTTTATCTGCCAGCTGTTTTAACTGATTAGTCAAAGACACACCCCTTGTTGACATCTAATGTGTGGCAAAAGCAAGTGTATAGAGGAATAATTATTTCCAACATTTGCAATGAGATTAAGTGCTTTTTGGATTATGAAAATAACAGGATTTAATGGGGTCGTTTATGTTGCTACTCTAGTATACAAGTGTACAGTGCATGCATACATATCAGATTACCATCTCTATAGTCCATCTACCTCTAAGCATTTTATCTATCCACCCCTAATACATTTTGGTCTCTTCCTTTTTCATATACTACAGGTGAGTGTCCTTGCGCATAATGAATATGCAACATGGTTGTTATTGCCATAAATGAACAAACACTCTTCCATATGAGCTATTTTTGGCATAACTTTCCTAAACCTGGGGAGCTTCCTTTTATTCGTTTTAAGTTTCAAGCATGTAGGATGAACGCTTCTCTCACCGCTTCTCTCTCTTCATGTTGCTGTAGTCATCACAAGCTCTACCAGTCTTCATTACAGCTTACCCACAGTTCCCCAGAAGAAACAAAGGAACAGGAAGTGATGATTTGGGGAACCCACTTATGTGCCATTGTGTTGGGTGTATTTGGCAAGTTTTTGGTAACGGGGGGGGGGTGGGGGAAGGGGGAGGGGTTGCATTAGAGACTGCGGGAAGGTGGCTGCCCTGTGCTGGGCACAGGCAGTTCCAATGGACCCACCACAAAAGCACAGCTGAGAGTATCAGGGGAGCCGGTGTGCCTCTGAAAACATAGCTAGGGAAGGGTAGAAAACACTAGACAGACAGAGAAGGAAAGGGGAAAAAAAAAAAAAAAAAAAAAAGGATTGTTAAAGCATGAAACAACAGAATAAACAGCAAGGTCAGAGAAGGAGGAGGTGTTTCAGATACTGGAGCAGATATTCCCTAGCAGCTCATGGACTGCCACACCAGATCAGATGGATATTCCTGAAGGAACTCTGGCCCATGAAGTACCTACACTGGAACAATTTTTTCTCCTGAAGGATTGTACCCCTTGGAGAGGACCCATCCTGGAGCAGAGGAAAAATGTGAGGAGGAGGAAGGAGCAGCAGAGAGAAACTGTTGTGCACCTCTTGTAACCTCCCATTCCCCACCGCTACTGCAACACATGGATTGTGGGGGAGAAGTCTGTAATGAATGGTGAAGTTGAGCTGGGGAAAGGAGAAAGGGAAGATGTTGATTTAATATTTGTATTCTTCTTTCTCACAACCCAAATCTATTGCAGTTGGTAATAAATTAAATTAATTTTCCTAGGTTGAGTCTGTTTTGCCTGCAAGGGTAATCGGTAAGTGATCCCCTGTCTTTACTTCAATGCACAAGCTTTCTTGTTCCTTTGTTTTTCCTATTTTCTCTCTCTGACCTAAAGAGGAGGGGGAGTGACTATAAGGCTGGATTTAGCTTTTAGCCAAGATTAACGCGGCATACCATTAGCAAAGTCTAGATTTATTTTTCAGCATGTCTCCATGATCTACAGATAGCTTGCTGGTATAGCTTGAGTCTCTGTTTTTCAAGATAATTTGATAAAAAATGATTCTGAGTATCTGTTCCTTACTAGTAAGGTCAGTACAGACATCTTAGTGACAGCTTACTTTTTCTCAGTCTACATTACAAAGCAATGAACTGCCTGAAGCCACCATGACCTAAAAGTTGATCAGGAGAGTCAAAAGCTAGATGGTGCTGGAAATTGTAGGAGGATCATAATAGAAAGAAGTATCCACAAGAAGAGTCTGTCTGAATCCTAAAGAATACTTAGAAGTGTGGAAGCAATCAAGAAAGGGAATAGCAGTATGTATTTCTCTATTTTGATTTGCCCAGGGAAGTGGTAGAGTCACAGTCCCTGGGAGTGTTTAAGAAAAGGCTGGATGTGGTGCTTAGGGACATGGTTTAGTGGGTGACATTGGTAGTAGAGGGGGGTGGTTGGACCAGCTGATCTTGGAGGTCTTTTCCAACCTTAATGATCCTATGATTTACCCTGTGTCTCTTGAGTTGTCTAAACTGAAGGAAGTTTGGTTCACATGTCAGCTGCATTCTGTCTTCTGTATGTTTCATTTGCTGTGTGTCCTTTAAAAAGATGTAGCTGGATGCTTAAATTCCTGAAGAACAAGGACTAGTGTTGACTGTAGGATCCTACTTGTGACAGCAAAATGACTCCCCCCCCCCCCAAGGAAGAGAGCTAAATTAAAGAATCAGTGACTAAAGCTGTGTGAATGCTGATGCTTCCAGTCACAGGATATTCAGACAAAATGGAAAAAATAAAAATAAAAAAAAATCAGTCAATCTAATTTTTTTTAAACAACTTTAAGCTGCAAAAAATATTTAGCTTAACCTGAAACATAAATTTCATTGTGATTTTAAGTTTCTTTACTTTTCTAAAATACATTTCAAGGAAAATTGAACATACATAGTATTTCAAAACCAGACCAATAATAGCATTTCTTTTAGAGAATTGCAATAAAACAATAAAACTATATTTTCCAATTTATTTTCAGGAATTTAAGGAAGGTTACTTTTTAATTGGTTGGTTTAGGCAACTAACTTGATAAAATGAAATAAAACCCTTACAGTTCTTTGGTACTGCTGAACCTGCCCTTTTCATGTATATGAAAAATACATACACAGTATCTGATTAAAAATATTGACAGACTCTACCTGGAGCCAGACACACTCCACCTGGAGTGTTAAAGCTCTGGAGCCGCCACAAGGGAGAAGTCTGAGGAAGGCTGAGGAATGGATCAGTGCTTCTTATTGATCCCAGTAAAGTTGCTTAGGTCTTTGAATATCAGACAAAGCTATAAAGCATAGCATCTTGAAAACAGATAAATAAAAGAACAAATACAGCCTTTGATGTCCTTTTATTTACGTAAAGCTTCCAACAAAGTCAAAAAGACCGGATGTTACCAATGTGGAAAGCAAATGTCTAACTTAATTAATATTTCTAATTTTGATCAAAAAGCTTTTTTTTTTAAAAAAAAAAAAATGTCCAAATGAGGTGGATAGAATAGCACAACCCAAATCTAAATTCAACAGGTATAGCTAACGTTAGAGAGAAAAGAGAGAAACCATATTTTCACCAAAATCATCTTCCCGTTTAGTGTTACAGATGATACAACTCTCACATTTGGACTGTCACACTAACTGAGGCTGTGTGAAGGCAATATGTAAAGACTAGATTCTGCCCAGAAGCATGCACATAGCTTTAAGAAATTGGATGATCTTACGAAATCTAGGAAAATACTCTCATCCTGAGAGTTAAGCACGTATCTAAATACCTCACTGTGGGTTCTGAAGAAATTCCTGTCTCTTACGTGCTTAATAAGTCTCACGTGGATGTGGCTAGACCAGGCTGATCCAACAAAAAGTCTACAAGAGGCATCTAACTCTCATTCAGCAGCCCGACTTTTCCACAGAGGATGGGAGCAGTTTTGGGGTAGACATACATGACTGACTCAGATCCCCAGATGGCTGCATTATCACATGGAAATGGGGGTGAAGGAGGAGGAAAGGACATTGTGCAATCCCTGCCCACGCACAGCCTCTAAGGCCTGCTGTCATATTTAAGGGAGGGAGGGAGAAAGACAGTCAGCAGTGCTTCTAGCAGCTCGCAGCCAGAATGGGTAGGAAGAAAGAGGAAGAAAGTGGCAGTGGTAGAGCTGCTTCCATGTTTTAGTAAAGAAAAAGTGAGAGTAACCTGGCTCCTACATGCTGTGTATGGGACAGGCAGGAAGAAGCTGGGAAGCAGGACACATGCTATCTGCTCAGCCAGCACCCTGAAATCCAGCAGAGATCCTGATCTTCAAGGAGGCCCCGAAGTAGGATCCTGTCCCTGAAGCTGCCAAGGCTGGGGCATGCTGACCTAGGCTATTAGCTCCTTCGTGCTAGGTCTCTGGGCCCACCTACTTCTAACTGCATGCACTGACAGCAGCGGGTGCTAACTCTATGCATCTCCTGTGCTTGCAGTAACAGTGTCTGGATCATGCCAACTACTTCGGAAAGTGTTCTGTTTCTCATCACCCAAATAGAAGAAGCTTCATTTTCTGAAAGCCCAGTAGCTTTTTCTGTCACGATTTTGCCAGTAAAACTTGAGGTTAGTCAAAAGAAAAAAACACCATGCAGCCAATTCAACAGGAGTATTTCCCTCGCTTTCATGCACCTCTCTCGTATAAAATGATATGAGGTATTCTGGCTATCAGTACATACTAAAAAGCTGTATAAAGCCCACATTCATTTTTATTTATAAAAGGAACTCAGGTTTTTCCAACAGGTCTCCTGTTCGTGGAAGGCAAAATTGTCACAAGGGTGGGACCAGATGAAGCCACCAAGGTGTCAAGGTTGTGAAGCAGTGCAGGATGAAGTGAAACACGTTAAACCCACCACCAGACTTTCCCACTGATAACCCCTCACCTCAGGTTTGTAAGACAAAGCCAGTCCTGTGCCATTTAGTGAGTTTTCCCAAGTCCAGACAGGTTACATTGCTGCTGTTTGTTGTGTGCGTGTTGTTTGTTTGTTTTTTGTTTGTTTGCTTGTTTTTACTATAGGAAAAGTGTTTTGGACTCTATGTATTTGCTCAGACACGCTGTATATGAAACAGATGTAGATATGCACATCTGTTCACCCTTTTCTTCCTCAAAAAATCTCCCCACATCTATGCAATCACTTTAAAACTGTCCAAATTTTCCCCATCTTAGGATCATATTGGAAGGGAAATAGTTGATCTGTTATTCAGTTCTGTATCATGAGCACATCCAGAGAAGGGCTACGAAGCTGGTGCAGGGCCTGGAACACAAGTCCTATAGGGGCGGCTGACGGAACTGGGGTTGTTTAGTCTGGAGAAGAGGAGGCTCAGGGGAGACCTTATTGCTCTCTACAACTACCTGACAGGAAGGTGTGGGCAGATGGGGATCGGCCTCTTCTCTCAGGTAACTAGTGATAGGACTAGAGGGAATGGCCTCAAGTTGCACCAGGGGAGATTTAGGTTAGAAATTAGGAGACATTTCTTCTCAGAAAGAGTGCTCAGGCATTGGAACATGTTGCCCAGGGAGGTGATGGAGTCACAGTCCCTGGGGGTGTTCAAGGAAAGGTTGGACGTGGTGCTTAGGGACATGGTTTAGTAGGTGATATTGGTAGTAGGGTGATGGTAGGACCAGCTGATCTTGTAGGCCTTTTCCAACCTTCATGATTCTATGATTCTGTGATTCTATGATACTGGACCTTACCAAGGTCTAAGCCTAATAATTTATTTTCATGGATGAAACCACTGTTATCTAAAAGGAGGAAATGCTTTTCTCAGTACTGTGTAATCATTGGTTCACATACTCGAGAGTTGTGATTTAATCCAAATAAATTCTTTAGGTTATACTTTCAAATCTTTTCCCTTTTCCTTTTTAAAATAAAAATTTTAAAATAAAAATTAAATTTAAAATATGATGATGTTTAAACCAATAAATTTGTCTCACAGACAGAAGTTGGGAAATCTATATTTGTGGTTCCTTGCAGCCATGGGTCATGATTTTAGCCCATATTTTCAAGATTTTAGCCCATATTTTCAAATCCACATATATGACTTGTCTGATTTATGTGTAGGATTGCTTCATCCTCTGCAATCATGACACTTTGCATCAGCTATACTCCAGATGTGAAAAAAAATATCTCTTTCAATGGAGAAACTTGTTGGTGCAGGAGACAGAACTTGGCTGGCAGCTGGTCCACATAGCTGGAAAGGAATTCATATCCGGTATGCACAGGAGGACCACAGACTCATCACCTCCAGCACAACATATATCTCACCACATATCCTATCACATACATCCCACCACATATCTCTACAGCAACACTTCACATTTGAAACCAAAGCCAGCTAGAAATGGACAGATGGGTAGATGTCCAAATATCTTTGCAAGTATAAATGGCAGACTAAAAACATGAGTTGCTTTATTCACAAAGGATAAAGCTTTAAAAAATACATACCCAAAACATATTGTTAGATTGCTTAAACTGCTGACCCAAAGTGTTTGTCATGCATATACTTTGTCATGCAGACAGTATCCAACACTGCCCACACACGGGCATATAGGCCAATCAGAGGTCAGACATGCCAGTGTCGCATTGAAGGAGTTCCCATCCCTCTGTGCTCATTAAAAGAGCCTATTTATGTATTGACTACTTCTGTGGCTGAAAGCGGGTGGGATCTGGACTTAGATTTGCACAGTTTGTTTACTGTTTCTCTTATACAGGTTTTAACTTGTGTCTTAATTCCTAGTTTCATATTCTTTTTTCACTAGCTTGAACATAAGAGAAAAAAAATCTGAGTCAGTCAGTAAGGGTTTGTTCCTTTGTAACTAGGATCTCAGATTTCAGACTCAGGACCTGCTTTGGTTTAGGTTTAGCTTGAGCAAATTTACATTAAGTGTCAAATGATGTCATACAGCTGAAGGTGAAGGACATAACTGCCAATATGTAATGTATGGTTTGATATAGACATAGACCCAAAAAAAGCACTTTAGTAGGGCAAGTGGAGTGATTATTTTTTCAATACCCCTGAGACCCTTCAGCCCTCATTAATCTTAGCAGGAAATGCATGTACTGTGCACTTTTCAGAATCAGGCCCCTATTGCTATAAGGCCATAAACAACGTGAGCAGTCTCCTCCTTTGGATATTGGAGGATTTACTGGAAATATTTGTGAACATACTGCCCACTATATTTTCTGCTCTCAAGAATTGAACAAAGCAATCTGAGGATGTATAAATGACTTGCTTGTCATCAGCTGTGGGACTCAGACATCCTTCAAGCATTCAGATATTGGAAGCTATTTGTATTACTGGTTTAGTTCACCACAACCAATTCTGCATGGAGTCAGAGCCTGAGGTTCAGAAACCATCAGCAAGACGACAGTTTGCTGCTTACACTGGGATTACCTTTACAGTATCATTTCCAGCAGTGTGTGTTAGGTAAGGTCTCCCTCAGCTCTTGATCACTTTTCCCACTCCAGCTCCCATTCCCAGCCTCACAGAGAGCATTTTGTGAGGCCCACAAGAGAGGAAAACAGTGTGATGATCACGAGTCCCTCCACCTCTATGGGATGGGGTGAATCTAAGTGGAAAGTCTGCCTTTGCTGTCAATATGGAGCCTGCAGTTCTTCCTTGAGATAAGACTTTAAATTATGACAGCCTTTACATGGCTCCTACCCGCACAGTGCCTCCACCTTCAGCCTTTCACACTCAGTTGACCTGGAGGCTATTGCCCTTTGAGATTGTCTTGGTCAAAATGCACTGACATAAAATTATTTTCTGCAGTAAGCCTCATTACAATGGCTTCAAACAATGATTTTACCAGCTCAGTTTAAATATATATATATATATATTATTTATTTTAAAGTGCATATGATAATTTTCTTAATGTTGTTTGCAAAGCAGGGATGTGTTAGAGTGGATTTAGAAGATCATATTCTCACTTCTAAGTTAAATTAGCTCTTTTAACACAACCAAAGTAGCAATGTGGTAGTGGAAACCCTGTATTTGTGCAGGGAAGGTAAGACTGTTAAGAGAAAGGCCAAAAAAATCCCCTAAAAACACTACTATGCAAAGTGATGTGAAACTATAATAAAAACACAGCTATTTAAGGGAATAGGACATTAGTATGACTAGATGCAGAAACAAAACTAACACATGCATATCAATATGATGTTTAACCTCTTGGAAATCAGTTAAATCAACAGAGTGGCTGAAACTATTAGCCTAACCAAAAGTGTTGTCACTTCAAATGTGCAAATAGACAGATTCTGATAAAGGAGCTGTTCCTCTGGTCCACAATTTCTTGCCGTACTCTATACTTCAGGGTTGCTTGAACAAAGTGAACTGATACAGTGGGAATAGGAATGCTTAATCTCAAAGGCAGCTGTATTTTTAAATATATTTTTTAGCACTTCGTGATGTATTTGCCTGTGTCAGGAGACTTAAATATTTAAACAGGGTGACAAAGTTCATTTCAACCTCAATGACAGTCAAACCCCCTGACATCCCCTTTTTGTAATGTGAGCAGAATTTTCTTCATAGAAATAGCCTACCTCAAAGGAGCAAGGAAGAAAGAAAAAAAAAAAAAACTTCTGTTCCAACTTTTAAAGCCCAGAAAGTCTTTGCAATTTCTCTCTCACCTTTACCTACTTAGTCACCCCACCCATTTCCTACACAGAGCCATTTACATTTCTGACCAGGCTGTGAGTACATTTGCGTGGAAAATGAGCTGCCCACCTCATGGCCTGACACGCAGCCAAGAGGAAGCCGGCAGCATTTTGTGTGCCCCCCAGGGACCAGGTGTTTTCAGGCTGCTCTTTGGCCTCTATCTTCCCAGGGCAGCCCAGGCTGCCTTTTCCTTTCCCGAGCACACGGAGGGGTGTGCCTGTCCTCCGGCAGACCAGGGAATGAGCAAGCGCCTTTAAAATGCGACAGAACAAGAAATGTGGATTTGTTGGATTTGTTTTCTCACCTGGCACAGCCTCTGGGGTTTGGCGGGTCCTGGGTCACCCCATGCAGAGCCATCTCAGGGTCTGTGACCAGAACAGAAAGTGGTGGGGCCCATCCATCGCTGCACGCCTCCGCACACTCCTGCACACGCCTCCACCCCACACGCACCCTCTCCCCTCTCTCTCCTTCCGAGGAGACGTGATAATCCATCCCAGTTTTGGCTGTTCTGCACCCACACATATCCTCACCTGTGCGGTGCTCACCATCCCCTGGTTTAACCCCATCTCAGACATTCTCCAGCCAAGAGCACTGCTCTTGGAGTGTTAGTAGCAATCACGCTGGCAAGCACTGACTGCAAGGGGAAATATTGCCTCAACAATGGCTAAATTCAATCAAAAGGAGTTCAATCTGCTGAAAGTGTTTAGCTTTTATTTATTTATTTATTTACTGATGAGAAGCAGTGGAGGGGCTGAGAGGAAGAGAAGTGCTGGGAACTCTCCTCTCACTGTGCACTCCCCTGCAGTGCACAAACCACCAGGCAGCGTACGGAAAGGAAACAGAAACCAAGCAGCTCCCCAGTGCACCTGAGTGCTCGTGGATGGGTCCTTTGCATGGCGCATTGAAAAGCATGGAGAAATGGGAAAATCATGCCCCGTGCTTTGCGAGAGCATTGCAGTCCTGTATTCTGCCAGGCTGGCTTTTCCAGCACTAGGGTGTAAAAGATGACTCCCTGCACGCTGACACAGGAGTCCCCCAAACCTCACTTCTTCAAGCAGGAGAATGACTGAAGCAGCTGATTGCTCACTGTTTTGATGTTTGTGCCCACCTTTGCACTTCTCCCTTCCTTGCACCTTCCTTCCATAGTCAGCCAAATTGGGCACGTTCTTCCAGGCAGTAGACAAGATTTTAATTATGTCTAGTGGGAACTGAAAGGCACCGCCTCCCACTGTTCAGCTATGCCACTGGCCATGGGAGTGAGCGGGGGGAAGATACTGCAAGTAGGAAGGGAAACCGTGAGGAAACAAAGTCCTTCCTTTCCCCTCCACTTCCAGCTTGCTCTATGCAACATTCAGTGTGGCTAAACTAAAACATGAGGGTCTATTATTCCAACATTTTACCCTAGCAACAAAGTGAGTCTGACATGTTCCCACCTCTTCCATGCTGCAGGTGAGGTAAAGACTGTGTCTGTAACTGCCCCTCCATCATGCTTGTGCAAATGTTTGTGGAGCTGCTCCGTAAAGCAGAGAGTGAAACATTCCAGCTTGACAAAATGCTTGAAAACAGAGCGATCGCCCACAAAACAGTTGTATCCATTGCACTGTTAAATGGAGCTGTTGGGAGAAGCAGAAAGAAGGTAAGAAAGCAAAGGATGCACAGCAGTCTTCATCAAGATTTCCCTTAATAAAGCACTTGCTTGTCTACATCCTTGTGGTACTGTCAGAGCCACAAAATTGAAAAATTTTTCTATAATTCTTGCGTGCAATACAGAGATGTGGGTTTCAAGTCCCTGCCTGGTAACTCCCAGGGAGTCCTGAAAGCCCCACAGAGCCTCAGCCCTCCACCTGCCAAAAGCAGCTTCCCTGCCTGGGACAGCACATAACCAAAGTCCATGGCACACTCTGACATAGTTAAGACAGAGCCCATAAAAGTACTGGAGCCAGAAATTCCCCTGGCACCCTCAGGCAAGAGGCTCTGGGGAGGATTTCTGGCTCTGAGGGATGGCGACCACCCAGGCGGGCGCAGCAAGCTGGCACAGGGCAGCCACGTCAGCATGGCACAGCGCCCAGCTTGTAAGCTTTTCCGAGAGAGCTTCCTCACTGCCCTGGGTCACGTCTTTCTCATGAAGATTTTACAGGGATGTCATAACTATACATCCTCCTGTATGCACAGTAAAGAATTAGAGCTTTCCCAGCCCGGTGTAATTATTAACATGAGAGCAATTAGATAGACAGATCAAATAGCTTGTTATTAAAAGACCAATGAAGAGCATAAAAGGTCTAGCAATTGGCATAGGAAATCTTGGTTCCAGAATACTAAAAACCATAACCTATGGAGTGTTTGGTTTATATCATATGACTTATGTGTTATGGGATGTATTTTTCAAATTATACCTGCCCTGTGCCATGTGAACAACCTGATTCATCATGTAGGTCTCCAGGTAAAGTGGAAGTGAAACCTAGTATGGCTGGCTTTTGCCTGATCTCACACTCTTTTATGATCCAACCTTAGAATATTATTTTAAGTTCAGCTAAAACATTAATTGGAGATTCTGATTTATAGCTGATTTTTTTTTTCATCATTGAACAGATAAAGTAAGCTATAATGAGAACTTTCTGGATGATAGATGTCATTCTCCTGAGTAGTGCTATTAGCGCTTGTCCAGCTTCAGGAATATATATTAAGGAAAAAAAAGACACACATATGGCTTAGTGTAATTATGTAGTCCTTCAGAGTAAAAGAACTGTTTAAGAGAACACAGGTTCATAATGCTATGTTTATCTCCTTTTAATTTCTATTACTTTTTCCAAGTCTCTCAGCTTTATATATAATTTTACATTTTGGGAAATAAAGTTAACACTTATTTCACAAAAATAAAGGACAATGTTCATAAAGTACAATAACAAGCCAACACTTGCATGTGTCTGAACAGGAAGGGGGATAAGAAAAAGATCTTGTTTTGGTAGGCAAACAAATTTCAGTTTGTGTTTCACAAGGGATTATCATTAGGCTTGAGCAAACTCAATGTCTGTGAATATCTTACTTTCTTCCTATTGCCCACAGATTTTACAGAGCTGGCTTGGCTCTGCAGAGTTTGATGTAATTTAAACCTTTTTGATTTTTTTTTCAAGTCAGAATTTGCAATGTACTGTAACTTAGCAGGTAGGAAAATCACACAACTACTTAATGTGACGGATATTTCTTTGTACCACGTGTAGAAGGCTATACTAGTAATCCTTTCAGATTCTCTATCTGTATTATCTAATCCAATCGTCACACTACATTCATATTTGTTATCCCCTACTGTTTTCTTCTCATCTACCTACCGTATTTTATCATCACATATTATTCCATGTGATCATCTTCTAAAAAGAAAAAGAAGCCAAGAACATTTCATGGTCAGAAATGGTCTATGAATATGCTTGTAATGAGGTAAAATGAGTTCACCCATCCCTAGTTGTTTTGTGTGCGTTTTCTTAATAGTAAGAAATACCTTGACAGAATCCCCTTAATTAAAACATTCAAGAAAGTGAGAGCCTGTGATAGCTGACTTTATGGACTTACACAGTACTGTAACTTAAAGATTGCCTGGGTCAAGTTTTAGGGTAAGGTGGTGTGATTTCTGCTTTCTTTAGCCTAAAAGTATTTTACTGTCTTGACTCTCTCTTGGTGTACTTAAACACATTCAGACCTACTTAATAACAGAATAATTTTGATTCACAGTCATTGACTAATGTGTTACATTCTTGTCCCATTACATGCCCATTTTACTTTATAAACTCTGATAGTATTATGAGATATGTTGTTACACTAATTCTCCTGGTATTACTCAATGTACTCCCAGTGAATAATGCAAGTATTAACAAATTATTACTCTGTTCTAGGAATCAATTACAAATTCTTTTTTAGAGATAAGCAACATTGCAAGAACCGGTGGGGTTTGCAGTGCTTTTCATAAAATGTTTATTTTAAAGTGGAGACATACAAAAAACTACTTACAGAAAGCTACTTTCCCATTGAAAGTTAGTACAGCTCATCCATGGTGAAATTTTCATTTAATAATCAAAGCTAATAATAATAATAATAATAATAATAATAAAAGAAAAGATATGACAAACAAAAACACTTCCATTGTTATATCTATGGCTCTTAACCACAGGTGATCTGAAATTTTGGGGAAACTGTCCATAACTGTCACAAACAATGTAAACCATTCAGAAGCATAAGTCTGCCAAAATGTTTATTGGCCACTGTGTGAAAGCAAAAAGAAAGCCTGCTGAGAGAAGAAAAACACATCTCTGGTGTCAACCTTTCTGCAGACTTCTCTGCAGCTATAACAGTTTTTCTCTCTATTTTCTAGAAAGGTGTGATGGACAACAAGGAAGGGAGAGTGCCTGTAATAAGTGGTGCATCTGTTTGAAGCTTCAGGGAGCAGCTGTGCTGGGTTCAAATGAGTTCGTTGATGATAATTCTTGAAATGACATATTCTTGGTGGTGTACTTTGATTAACTCTTTGAAAAAAAAACACTACATTTAGATTTTATAAGGCAGGAACTGACAGTCATTCTGCAATAGCGTGGAAGTTTATAGTTTACTCAGCAAAAGCTTGCATGCTGGTGAATTTTAGAAATGTTGGTCACCTCAGTACTTGAGAGTCCAATCTTTTTGGATTCTCTTAATTCTCTAGAATGGAAATTAATTTTGTAGTTTCAAAGTTTGAATTTCACTTATTGTTCTTGGTATTCATAGAACTGTGATCTGAGCAAGGTGTCTTCTAAGTAGTAAGATGTTTTGAACTCACAGCAGACTTCCCCTGACCCAGCAAACATACCTAGTTCATTGGGCACTACCACTGTAAACCCCACACTGACAAGTTCAAAGGATAGCGCCTTTGTCTTGAGGAAATGACACAAGTGACCCAAAGCCCTCTGATGCCAAGGGAAGACCCTCACTGACCTCAGTAGACTGTGGATCAAGATGCACTTTCAGACATGCCAGTATAAAAGAGCAATGAAGACAGGAATAGAAAACATTCGACATTTGGTAAAGCAACCTTAACATAGCATACTACACTTTTATTATATGCATGGTGTAAAATCATCAAAAACAAATTTTATACATATATGTTTAGGATCTAATTTCAGCTATGGTCTCTGAATTATAAATGCTTGAAAAGATACAGTGCATAATCTTAATCTGCAAGGAAACAAAGCTGCTTGCAACGACATGCATCAGAGAAGCTCTTGTTAATGTTATGAGGAGGAGAAGTGTTGCACCCTTGGTAGCAGCTCAGTCACAGTCTGGTCTTTCCTTGACCACATTGCATCTCTATTCTCATCTCTGCTTCTTTCCTGTTTTCTTTGGCCCACACACATTTTTGTCTGTGGTAAATTCACATTCCTAAATGTCTGCTCCATGGATTGAGGAACTGAGGTCCCTCGCATGTCTTTTTCACTGTGTTTTGGTAATGTAAGGAGTGAATTTTCCTTCCAGGCTATGCCACATGCCCACATCCCTCTGTTGTCAGCTGGTAGTAAATGAAGATAATTTAGTGCAAGGTACATGGCCTGCCATAGGAGAACATGAATCTGCTTGAGCCACTTATGTTACATAATGATGGAAATGTCAATCTATCCCTATATATCATATGTGTATACTATAGCAATAGGAATCAAAATAGGGCTACTTGTCTTTGTTGCTATTGTGATGACGTTACTAGCTTGTGAAAGTTATGGGAAAAGCCTCTGAATAATTTTCACAATTAATCACTTTGGCCAGCATTTCTCATCATTGCAGTGGCCAGTAATACAGTTGCAACGTTTAATTACCAACCAACGTTCATTTCCACTTATTTGAGGTAGGCATCAAACAAAATGTGGGTAATAAAAATAGTGAGGAAATACTCACAATTGAGTCTAATAGTTATTTGATTTTAAATGAAAAATGTGATAGTGGTGCAGCACAAGGAAGTCCTTGTTTACCCCACAACTCCCAAAAAATAAAAATTGTTAGACTTTTATTTAAAGACGATGAAAAACTACGCACTCAGGAATACTTGCAGAAAGTTAAACAAATGTATGAATGTGTATTTGTGAGGAGCCTCTTAGTTTTCTAAATTAACTGACAGTCTGCCTTTTGAAAGTAATTAACTGTGTGCATATTTACCCATTCTTTTCATGACAAAACACAAAGACAGCGTCGTCTTCCTATTTCCTGCAAGAAGTTGCAAGTGTCCTCAGTAATTGATAAAATTAAAATTTCACCAATGATTTTTATCTTCATTTAAAAGCCATCCTGCAGAATCTTTAAGTGCCAACAAGCTTGTTATTTATTCTACAGAAAATAATTTTTGTACTGTTCCTTTGTGAAAACTTCTTTCTCTCTTGTGTTTCCTATACATAAGCAGTGGTAGTAGAAGTTTTTTGCATACCCAGAATTTTCAAGTCATGGAATTTAAAAGAAAAAACCTAACTGGAAAAAATGACATTGTAACAGCCACCTGCTTGTGCCCACTATGTGGAAAAAAAATGGGGTCCATAAGCAGTATTTTCAGCTGTTTCACAGGCAACATTTTTGTTGTTTGGTTATTTTTGCGATGCTCATCACTGGTTCCCTACATGTTGTTAGCTAAACCATTCTTGTGTGTTTTACTGTAAAATTTCTCCTCCAAATGTCTGTGAAGGGCAAATAGTGATTAAATCAGTACCTTACAGTGTTGGAAACCCTAAGGCCACATCAAAATTAGTCTTGGTGACCAATACCTTGCAACTCAGATTAAACTACGCTTTTCCGAGAACCTCACTGCAGAACAATACAAAAGCAAAGGCTGCCTTTCCTTCTTGTTTGTTTGGCTAAAATTTGTAGAGATAAAATAAATAACAGCATGATGAGCTGGCTACCTTCTGACTCGTTCCCGGTTAGCAGAGAAAAATATTATCTGACCTTGTGGATGTGTGGGGAGAGCTGTGAAAAAGCACGTAGTACTTGTGGTACAGCCTGCATCCTGCCTGCAAGGAGGTTAATGCAAGTAGAGCCCAGGCTCTGACCTGCCCTCCCTCGTTAGCCCAGCTGGGCTTCTTATGAAAAGAGACACTTGTATTGGAGTAGAAGGTTCTTGGTGTAAAGATATTAGAGAGGGATGCAAGTCGTCATTAAATGGTACAGAGGAGTTAGCAGTGAAGACTTTCCTCTTTCCCACTCCCCGTTTCAGTTTGCCTTCCCCTAGTTGTGCTGACAGAACTAGATGTTGGGCTATGAGATAACCAGATCCCTGAAATGATCGAAATAAAAATAGTCCTTCTGAATGTCTTACAGCTAAAGTATTACTCTTACAGAATTCTTGGAGAATAACTTTTATGCTTATTTTATTTAAAATAAATAAGACAAAAATGATTAATTTTTTTATCAGAGAAACTACCATTAAACATTATAAAGAGCATCATCATGCCTTGCTCAATTCATAGACTTTTTACAGCCAAAAGGGACTAAACATTATGAAGGTGATTTCAAGTTCATGGAGAAAAAATGAATCAGATTTTGAGTGAGAAGTAAAAATTGACACCCTAAATTTAAAACAATATTGGCAAGATACCTAAAAATGCAAGACTGGCTATTTGAAAAAGAGAAAGTGAGAGCTAACCTTAATAACAAGAATATATGCAAGACCAAATGTAAGTTTTTGAAACATAAATTTATCCCACTTGTATATTACTGCTGCTTGCTAAAGCTGTCTCCAAATAGTTTATATAGATTTTTCAAAAAAACTGCTAAATAATATAAATGAAAAAAATGTGCATTGCATACAAGTGAAGTGTGCATCAAGGGAATAAGGTGATTACCTACTAATAAACATTCATCTAAATGTTTTTCAGGGACAACTGTAAAAGCCAGTTGCCAATGTCCTGCAAAAAAAAGAATAGATGGAAGGTCATGGGACAATTCCTTCAATAAAATGTCAACGGTATTTTGGTTGCTAAAGTTTTTATATAATGTGCACTGCATTGTAATTCTGTTACTTTCACAAAGTGCATATTATGCTATTTATGCTAAAATACTTTCTTAAAGAGCTGTCTGAAAGACAAAGCAATCAGATGTCAGCAGAATAAATCATTAAGAGTTTGCCCTTATCAGTGCCCTGATAGAAAGTGTAGTCTCAGAGGGGGTTTTAGCCCTTAACCTGAACGTTGCAACTTTCTGTTTTCATTCTCACATAGTTTCCTGGATTAGAGAGCACAGTTACAAAACACCCATTAAAGGAGACTTCACTTTGATTCCTGCAGCTGAGGAAGCTTTAGCATCATTTTCTCATCTGCTTCTCCATTTCACCTACTTACTTGAACAACTTTCTCTCCTCTGCTTCAGCTGAAGCAACCTTCCACCAGCATCATTCCAACCATCTCTCTCAGCTACATCGCTATCAGATGATGGTACAGTACTGGCCTGTTTACGTTTTAGAGCTTCTCTTGCCATGTGGTAGGTCCCTGGAGTTTCTCCGACTACAGAAATTTGTAGCAGGAGAAGCTTCACCATATTCTAGAGGGATTGTAAAAGAGCAAAAAGTGTTCTATAACTTTCAAGCCAGAAAAAAAGCCCAGATTTATTGAACCCTTCTAGATTGCAGGAAATTTTATAAACCTAACAGAGCTCAGAGGAAAAGAGGAATGGTAAGGAGCTTATCTACAATGCCATACAGTAAGATACTTTGCTGTTTAAGACTATGACAGTTCATCCTTTTCTGTAACAGAAATATAACTTTTAAAAATGTTAGTGCCATTTGAAAATCGCTTATTGCTGAGCTCTAATAATAACTTTTTTTAAGAGTGTCATTTTACTCACTGCATATACGTTAGGGTCTTGTTCTCAGCTATAACTTCCAAGACCTAATTTAACAAGAACAAAATAATATTTAAATCAAAAAAAAAAATTGAACCGAGATTAGAACAATTCTATAGAACACTTCTATCTTCTGCAAACTCTTTGCCTCAGTGCCAGGTAATATATTTCTCCTGCTGATGTGAATACTCACATGGTTCTACTAAGATCTATGTGGCAGATACATTGGCAGTATTTCTTTCCCACATCCATACTTATAAAAAATCTTTACAAAATGCTAATATAATCTGAACCATTGGGAAGGAAGCATCAAACATAGAAAAAAATTTACACACTGTCAATTCTTCTTTTGTTTTTTTTTTTGTGGACTTTATTTTTTTTAATGTTCCATCTTAACACCTGTTTTTTTAATCTGGGTTTAATCCGGCATTTTGTTGCCATTATTACTGTTTGGAGAAAGACAAGAGGACAGAGAGAGACTTGATGAAAGAGAAGATTTACAACACCTTTTTCCTCGTTAGTTACATCCATATAATTATAGCAAAGCACTGAGTTGGTACCACTTTGCCATGCACCTGAAGCATTTTTTGCATGACAGTGCACTGATAGTTTACTAACACAGCCCCTACTGTGACTGACAGTTGGTTTTGGACTAAATCACATACATTTGAATAGGAGATGGTGGCTATTGGTTAGTTCAGCCAAAGTCTATTTGGCAGAGTATATTAACCTTCATGAAGCTCTGTATTATTGCACAGTTCCATGTGATGCTGCTGTCTACAGTGCAGGTTTACCCTTAGTTTGGCTACAAACAGTAGCCAAAGGCAGTGCTGTAGAAAGGCAGAGAATCACTGAAAAAGATTTCTTTAGCTCCAATGAAGATTGCAGGTATACCAGACACATCAATATGGCAGATGACCTGACAGAACAGGTAGTTAAAACAGTTTCTAAAATTCAGCTTTAGGAAAGTTGTTCCTGGGGCTGAAAAGCTCAAACCTAAGCTCACTCAAGAGAAAATTATTTTGGAGCATTGTTTCTATATTTAACCTCTTGGGAAGGCAAAATGAGTAAATTAATACTGTTACTTCAACCCTTTCATCTGCTTTATTTAACATTTTCCAAGAGCCCGTTCAATGCCATCTGAGTTTGTAAATTACTGAAATGGAAGGCATTAAGTCTGTTTATTGGAAAAGGAGCAAATACTGTATTTCTATTAAAGAAGCCAAATCTGAAGGTGATCCAAGAAATTGGATTAATGTAGGCTTCAGCCCAGAATCACAGATAAGTCTAGCCATCAATCACCAGGGAGAGAAAATAAAATAAAATAGGAGGGTGAAGAGAGGGTGGAAACATGATATAAGTCCTGCCATCTGACCTCTGACAGCAGAGCCCAGCACTGATGGGCACTGCACGAGCTTTCCAAACCAAGTTAGTAAGTCAGTGCTCTTCTTGAGGGCATCAGGACTGCAAGATATGGCTCCCAGGTTATCTGAGACCCTGGGGAGATCCTGGGGAGAAAAGAGATTTTCATACCACCTCTATAGGCATGCTTTACTCCAGGCATGTAGACCAGCTGCAATTCAAAGTAATTTAAACGCAGGAGCCCGGAGTTCAATTACTGTGTTCAGAATTAAGCATAAAGTGCTTGGAATCATTTAGAGTGGCCAAAACATCAGCCAAAGGTTGACAGGTATGCCACTGGCACTACAGGATAACCGTGTCCTTATGAAGCAGGAATCTGCAAGCCAGGCAGGGGATATGAGGGTGTCTCAAATGACGCCAGACTCCTATGCCCAGGCAACTGATCTGAGACCCTAATTTCTCTGTATAGCCCACAGGAAGAAATAGGCACTTGAATAGGTTTGTTCAGGACACTGAAGTTAGAGTATGATGGATTGCAGTCCACAAAGCATTTCCAGAGGCAGCAAGCCTTGACCGCTTACTTTTGTATATACACATCCTCCTCTGTGTTAGTGACCTGTTACACCTACCATCAAGAACAAGACGGATCGTGTCTGCTTTTGGGGAATGGCACAGTCCTTTTCCCTCTGCTATCACCTCTTCTTCCCAAGGGCAGAGCTTGATTGAAGTAGGGCAATGACCAAATGGCACCTGATGCTAAACCCACAGCTTCAGACTGTCTTAATCCAAGCTGGTGTTTCTTCTCTCTCCAGTTTGGCCTCTCTCTGACTGCTTTTTTAGTGAAAAGGGGACACCTGTCATATGTGGCATTCAGCAGGTTCAAATGTCTGATTTGAATGAAACAGTCAGGGTTTGCAACATGGGTGTCTGTTCTCCATCTGAGTGTCCTAATAACCTCTTGGTTACTGGTTTCTCCAGAGTTGCTTTAAAACACTTGTTTCATCGTGATATAAGGAGGGAAATTTCTGAATTTTTGGCAGGATAGTAAAACCACCCAGCTACAGTCTCAAAGCATGCACCCTCTCTCCATGGGAGGTGAGCAATCACACTCCATGCTATTCCCTCAGGTACTGGCCCAGATCCACGGCTGATAAGGAGGTATAATAGGTCTATGGCCCCACCTCCTTCCTTTGCCTTTTTGACATCCTGCTCCCCAAAACTGAGTGACAACAAAGGCTATTGCTGCAGTTCCCGGGCTGCCTAGGACACCCACAAGGCAGCCTGTCAGGTCCTGCATGGATGCCAGGGCTCGGCTGGGAGCAGAACCTCCTCAACACAAACAGTTTTGGAGCCTCAAAAGCATTTTATTTCATTTCCAGATACCAGCAGCATCACCCTGGGTTATCTGAATTACTCCAGGGTCCAAAGTTCCCTGCCTACGCTGCTGTCCCTTTTCTCTGTGAAATGTCCCCTACGGGTACATGCCAAACATCACCTGTTGGAGGGGCAGGAAGGATGGGGAAATTAAGCAGACGTTGAGAAGACTCAAGCAAAGCAGAAAGATAATGACTGCTCCAGCCAGTGCTGGCAATCACTGTGCAAACTTCCCCGCACAGCAGTGCCAATGCAGCTCGCTCCTGACTGCGACACACCTGCTTGCTGAGAGCTGCGCATCTCCGTGCCAGGGCTGCCCACCGCACCAAGTGCCTGTGACTGTGCTGCTCTGTACTCTCAAACAATGCCTGCAGTGGAGGGGAATCAAACAAAACCCTTCACTTTTAGAAGCAAACAGCCAAATTCAGACCTCCAAACACCACCTCCAAACAGTGGTGTGGTAACCCACTCTTTCACATCTCTGCTGCGTGTATACGTGCTGTATACCAAAGCAGGAAGTCACACTTTTCTGTCCGTAGAATCCTCTGTGTGATTTACAAAACATCGCTGAGCTCGTTTTAGGAGAATTCATTGCTGGAAAATGATTTTCAGTTATTGTTTTATTAATCAGCACATGCCAAATCATATCTGCAGAAGAAAAAAAAAAAGAAACACTAAAAGAAACCCAAACAAAAATA
The DNA here is from genome assembly GCF_040182565.1 of Anser cygnoides. Taxonomy (NCBI): domain Eukaryota; kingdom Metazoa; phylum Chordata; class Aves; order Anseriformes; family Anatidae; genus Anser; species Anser cygnoides. The sequence goes on along the minus strand of NC_089874.1, from coordinate 38,842,524 downwards.
ATAGAACAATTATTGCTTGAAGATTTTGATTGCCTATAAATTATAACTCTATTCAGCTCCATGACAATTTATGTTTTCATTTATGAAACCATTCTTGTTATTAACTTTCAGTCTTGTTTACTGGGGGAAGCAGGAATACACCAAGCAGGCAAATCATGTTAAACTATGTCCTGAAAACCTAGGGTTATGGCACATGGGACACGTTTATTACCACTGTTTTAACGCACATGATAAGTATAAAATGGGGCCCTATTTCAAAAGACGGGGGTTGGTCAGGACAAGGCAACTTACCATGACCACAGTTCCTAATGCAAAAGTGTCAATGTGCTTGGTATATTCATAATGTGTTTATTCTCATTACAGTTTTCAATTTGTCAGTGTTTTACTGGCATGCAACCACAGAGCATAGACTGCTATTGCTGGTTAACCTTGTTATTGCAGACAAGTTACAAGTCCTGACAAGAGTTTGATAACTGTGCCTACTTATTTTAAGCCATACATGAGGAAAGGGTAGGAGGTTCAAAGTAAGTTATGCTTTCCTGTGTGAGTCCCCATATGATCACTCAAAGTTACTGTAAATATAAAAGCAGAAGTGCCTGATTGCCATTTTGTCACTATGACACTAGGCAAGAAGGTAATAAAAAATAAAAAATAGAAATAAAAAGCAGAATCAAGCACAAGGATGAAGTTATAAAAACGTAAAACCCTGGAGCCTCAATCCTCTAAAGCAAATGTGTGGATTTAGCCACCTGCACAGGTGTTTTCAGGATCAAGGACTCATTCATTTGCAAATAATCTTTCCTGGAATCTATATCCCAGAAGAAACAGTGGCCAAACAGGTAAATAGTGGAAATTAGCATTTCTTATGGAAAAAAATATGCTTTTCTCCTCCTCCTCTTGACATGTTTACAGTCTATTCACCCATCTCAGCCCCTTGTTATATCCTGTTGTACACTTTGATTATAAACTTGCTGGGTCAGAATAATCTTTCTCCTAGTAATTTAACAAAAACAAAACAGCTTGCAAAAAAACATCATACAGCCCTGATCCTTGACTGAGGCCACAAATCACTTTTGGAATGTAAATACAATCTTACTGTTTGACCAAATGCTCCACAACAGTTAAATAATAACAATAAAGTGCTGGAGGAAAAGAAGAAATGAAATGTTTAGGCAGATCCTGGATGCTGATTCACGGATCATGTAAATGGGATAATGCTCTAAAAGCATCCCCCAAAAGAGACACCTAAATACACTTGTTCAGATATTCAGAGACATTGGCCATGTGCTGTTCTTTTAAAGTGAGGACTGTAGATGTGCAACCCTAAAATTAGAGGATTCACTTCCTATTTACAGTTTGCAATCTAAATTAGAAATTCACCAAAGACTGCCCCCCCCCAAAAAAAAATAAAATAAAAAGGCTTAAAAAATAAATAAAGGAAAAGTCATTGATCTTTAACAAGCATCTGCCAGTGGCTATTTGCACACCAATTCTGATTGTTGTCCTGCTGTGGAGAGAAGTGGTGCTGCCCCTTGTATATCTTTGGTTTGAGCAGAACTTCCTTATCATTAAGGTCCATTAGTGTTCATTAGAGTTGCTACAACATGAACAGCCGACATATGGGAGGCAGAGCAGAGACAGGCAGAATTCTGTTCCCAAACAGCATCTGACACGGCTTGGAAATCTTGCTTCTTCAATCTAGGAGCACGCTGCTTCTGAAAAATGCAGTACCTTCCACATCACTTTCCATCAGTTGAAGCCCATTTTACTAAAAATTTTGAAATAAAAAAAGGGTTAGCAGGTTTAGCAGCTAAACTCAGAGAGCTGTGAACCTGCCCTAAAATAAGAAAATCCTTCACTCATTCATCTTTTAATGTTCCCTCAAATTAGATGGAGAGAAAAGATAGTTACTGGCTTCACCCTCACCCTTCTCCACCCTACCATTTAACCACAGAAAAGACTGATTTACAACAACAGTAACTTCTGTACTATCAGACATCTACAAGTTTTTCAGTCTTCAATTTTACCTTACATAAGTAGATACTGCAGACTTAACATGCTTCAAAAAGTCAGAGCCATTTTAATGAACTACTTTTAATGTGACTACACTTCTAAGAACACGGAGTTCTTGCACAGGTGTTTCCAAGTGAAATACATTTCTGAGCCAGTTATTTTCTCTTCTGAAATCTGTTTTGACCCAAGGTTGGTAAAAAAAAAATAATAATTATTAAATGCAAAAGTGTTCTTTTCTGTTCTTGCTGTTTGTATTCCTATGCATTGGGATACTCTAGAGTAGAAACCTCATACATAATTTCACAAAATGTAAAGGTGGAACACCTATTCTTCTAATAAATTGCTTATTTAGAAAAACCTTCCCTTTTAAGCACAAACTCTCTGGTGCCAATTTTGCCACCTTGGTAAATATTTATACATGAATCACAAGCCTCTAAAGAAACGTTTTGGATTAAGAGCCTGACTGAAACACTGCTAGTAATAAGCATATTCATGTTTCACTTGCTGACCTTGTATCTGCTACTTTTATGGGAAAATCAAATGCTTTTCATTATTACATTCAATTTCTGTCCTATATTTCAAACCACTTCTAAACTCTGCTTCTTGAGGTTCATGCTGATGTGTAAACAGAACGTTTCTTTATGAATCATACAGAGATGTCAGCACCTTGGGTCTTGGGTGAAGTTCACAAACTTGATAAACCTAAACCTTAAGGGACTTTTTGTTGGGTCTGTGAGAGCAAAATGGCACATTTAAATCAATTCTGTTTATACACAGTATGTAAAGGAGACTTATTTTTATACCCTGATACACCTCAGTATCAGAAGGAGAAACATCAAGGGTAGTAAGGAATCAACGGGGTTACGGTCATTCAGCCAGAATAAATGTGGTTTATTGTACATGAAAGGCCATGCCAGAGTTAATCCCATTTTTAGCTCTGTGGTTCTCACCACACAGTGATGTTACATAGCCTGTGTAACTGTCTTTGGGACAGTAGATTTACATGGCAACATGCTGTTTTGGAAAAATATTGTAGTTTAATTAAGGTGTTTTTAAAAAATAAAAAATGAATTGATGAACAGAACTTAAGAACTGACTTACAGGCCCAACACCATGAGATTCTTGTCCACTTACTTCACTTCGTCCATTCATTGAAAGTGCAGGAAATGCAGGTCATATCTCAGCCTGCCTCTGCCCAGGATCAAAACAAGAAATAATAACAAGGTTCTTGATACTTTCTCTGAAATCCAAGAAAAAAAAAGAAAAGAAAAAAAAAGTAATGAAGACTCTACTGTAGTCCTTTTATTCTCTTCAGGAGGCTGAGATCATATACACCAATACCAATCCCCCCAGTACAACTGGAGAACCAGAGGTGTCAGGTTGATTGCTTTGCATATCTCTGCAAATGAATGTTGGGGACATGAATCAAACAAAAATTGCATTCAGAGAATGAGACACAGAAATGCGAGGAATATGCTGGAAGAAAGGGCATTTTCCCTCAGTCATGAAAGGTTAAAAATATAGTAGTTACTATCGTGCAGGTCTGTACACTATCCAGACTTTTCAGGTCTCAGAATGTTATACTTCCCTTACCTATAGCAGAACAAAGAGAAACAAGATTTAAAACAAAGAAAAGCATTTATTCCATTTTTTTTTCCATGTTTTATATTTGGAAAGATATGGCAGAGAAACCCTAAAGTTAAGGGGAAACAAGACAAGGGAAACAATGTCTTAATAATTAACATCCTTACTTCTATAGTCTCCATGGTTGATGGACCAAGGGCAGGCTCCTTATACTAAAGTGATTGGACACGACAGAGAAGGGTTTGAGTGGACATTAATACAAATGTGTTACACAGTAAAAAGATGAGTTATATTCCCATCAGTGTGTGACCTGCTAACATGATTTTAAACACCACTACTCTTACCTAAAATGAGTGTTTAAACACAGCAATTAGCCTGGATTGTAGCATAGCTCATTTTCCTAGAGTTAATGATCAGGACTGCAGCAAGAAAAAACAAAACAAACAAACAAAAAAAAAACCATAAACTAAGTGTGAACTAATATGGGAATACCTCCACAGCTTGTGGACAGACTTCCCCATTTAATGGAAGGGCATTAACTGTGACATCCTCTCGTGGTATTTGAAAGAGTAACAAGATTACTCTCAGCAATATCACTGACAAGAAAGTGTGCACGAACAGGCTGATTATCAAAATCAGCACAAATATTTTATTTTCCTGACTGAAAATAGTTGAAAGCAAGAGGAACGAGTATCTGGTGCCAAAAAATAGGAATTGTATCACTCCAGCATGGGATTTTCCAGCCAGCTTTCAAATTTGAGCCCAAACATTATTAACAGTTCTAAAAAAAATAAAATAAAAATAAAAAATAATTTTAAAAAAGTTCAGTAACAAGTTTAAAAAAAAAATCAAATGCTTTGGCAATTACTGTTTGTATCCAGATCACAAAGAAGTACCAGAATGCAAAGGAAAAGGTCTGGCAGCCCTGCTGAGCAAGCTATAAAAACAACAAGTGCCAGAAGGCTCACAAAAACAAACAACCCCTCCCAACCCGATTTGGTTTTATGTTTTGTGTTTCCCCAGAAAGTAGGAAGAGTGTTCAAATATTGAGCAGATTATCCTGACAGAGTAATTCTTAGTACTGATTATTAGAATATTATTTATTCCTGCTGGCTGAATGTGTCATCTCAAACTCAGTGAAATCAAAGGCACCTTAAAGCAAACTTCCCCTCCCTATTTTCTAGGGAGAGTTGGAAGAGCCTCTGGTGGCAGGAGATGAGATGGTGATGCCTACAATGTGTTATGTGGCTGCAGGAGTGAGGCAGGGTCCCAGGAGGTTGCACAGACATCTCCACTGCCCTGTTACAGAGATTCACTTCCTGACTGTGCCTGGCCAGAGGGATGAGACAGCACAAGGGGAATTTGCAAGGGGGGATTTTGCCAGTGGCCAGGCTGATGGCCTGGTCCAGAGCACAGAATGTCCTTCGTGGGTTGGGTGTGAGGGGAAGGCAGCAGGAGTCTGGTGCTATTGGCCACAAGGTTCCACGCAGAGCAGCAGGGGTGGCCAGGCAGCTGCTTGTCACCATTGTCCACAGAGAGGAGAGATGGAGGAAGTGTCCTGAGCAGTGCTGGGGTAAGATCTGAGACTGGAGTTGGGGCTGAGGCTCTGGAGGCACAGAGAGGCACAGGTGTCCGCAGCCGGAGTGCCGGAGGGAGGGTCACCTCGCCAGCGTGGGCCCAGATGGCACTGCACATGGCTCACCCCTTTCCGGAGCCGTGTCCACTGAGGCAGCACCTAAGGTCACAGCAAGGCTTGGCAAAGACCTTCCAGAGCTCCCTCTCCCCTGCAGTCACTTGAATTTGGAAGGGCGGCAGGTCTGCAAATGACAAACTGCTTTCCCCTGATCTGGGGAGGGTTTCCTGGTGACCTTGCAGAGAACAGTTCCCACCAGCACCTCCCCTGAATGGACAACAACAGAAAAAAAAAAAAAAAAAGTATATATATATAAAAAATAAAACAAAATATAGTTCTGCTCCTTCACGTATACTGAAATTACAGGACCAGGGTCGGTCAGTCTCTGCCTGACCAGTCAGGCCACCTCAGCGTTGCTTGACTTGAGATATGTACCCAGAGCTGCCGGGAAACTTTGGATCCACACTGAGAGGTGTAAGCTCTCGCCAGTCAGGCTCTGTGCACCAGGCATGGAGATGGCTCTGGTACTTGTCAGAGGGCCTTGGCCTGCAGATATGACGGCTGGTCAGCCTGCTTTGGTGCTCCCAACTAGTGCTTCTTACCTCATGCTCAAACACTGTGTTCCTCCCCACTGCCTTCTCCAGCTGTGCAGGTTGCCACATGCAACAAAATGCGTGTGCAGGAGCACACTGGAGCCCAGGCCTACCAGTGCTGGGCCACAAGTGGGACCAAGTGTTGGAAGGGCTTGGGCAAGGTCACACACAGTGCTCCAGGGGCCACACTGGGACCCTCCAGGCATACTGTAAAAGTACCTCTGTCATGAGGATAGGACAGGGTTAGAGGAGAATAGATTCTGGCAGGGTTACCCATATTTAAGGAATCCCTGAGAGTGATATAAAGTAGTAGCACATTCAAATTCCCACCCAGGATCACAAACTCCATGAGTCTTGTGACTTATACTGACTTGTTTTAATAAAAAGCAAATTAAAAAGCATGAAAACATGACGCAAATATAATCAATACAGTTACAACTGTACATCACTCCTCCCGAAGCAAGAGAGAGGGTGGACTGCATCTCAGTAAAGTATTTAAAGTATTAATATAATGGGGGGGTACCAGCTCAGCTAATAAAACACTCCTCTTTCTTGCCCTTGTGTTTAATTTGCTGTTGCAGCACATGGCAAAGGTTTAGCATCTCAGCTCATTTAAGGAGTTGTGACCCAGCATCATACTGGTGCCACCATATACCAAAAGATTGAACATAGCTGTTAATTACAGCTTCCCAGCAGCTCCAGAGAGGGAACACAACTAACTATTTAGTAAGCAGTGTACCTGCACTGAATAAAGACAAAAGCTCAATTTGAAATATTTGAAAGTAACTTTTAAATCAAAAGAAATGGTGTGAATTCTTATTACATACACTTCCACAAAAGCCTTTTTTGCTGCTATTACCATGTACCGTGTACCCTGGGATAAATGTGTGGTTTACAGCATCTACATTACAATGTATAACTTTTAGCACTTACACTTTATGCTGTAACACATGCACAGACACTTTTTTTTTTTCTCCTCAATCTTCTTTTGGATATGATTTCTTAAGGCTTGTCTACATGGAGGAAGTTAAGCAGCACAGCAATTCTGGGATAACTACTCTCTGATAGCTCCCTGTGGACACTTCATTGTAATAAAAAAAAAAAAAAAAAAGGACTTTATTCGGGAATAATTACTCTGCATTGTGAGTGGAATAATTATTCTAGAATAAAAATCAAGCTAATTCCAAGACAAAGTGTATACATCTATGTAAGAGTTTTGTCTGTTTGTTTGGATTTTGTCAGTTTTGTTGGTTTTTGTTTTTGTTTTTATCCCAGAATATGAATAGGATGCTAGACTATCTGGATTTTTTTTTCCTCGAATGGCTATGTTAGGCCATTTTTCCTTATAGATGAAGTTATGGCATTGAGTTAAATAAAACGCCTGTCACCTGGATCCTCATTAGTTTGAAGTGCAGTTTTTCTCAGTCCAAAATATTTGTTTTGGCAGCCAATAACAGCCTGATGAGCCTTTCATTGACACAGGGTTTTTTTCCATTCTTTGGTAACAGGGGATGTGTCCTCCTCCGTGTATTCTTCAGATGGAAAATTTGTAGCTGAAAGACAAAGTGGTACAGACTTTGTTTTGTGAGATCATGCTGGAAAAGATCTTCTTTTCAGTACATTTCTAGCAAAAGAGGGCAATTGTCTCTGCCCCATAAATCCAGAAGAATCAAATTGTAATTGGCAAGCTTGTATCTAATAGTGTTTTGTCCCTCCTCTCTCCCTAAATGCAACTGGCTATTTATTTCAAGCAGCTAGGTAATAGAGATCAGAGAAGGCCATGATGGTTTTCCTGTTAAGCAAAACTGAAATAGCTCTCCACCTGGCCAAGATGCAGGCCAACCACAGGCATCTCTCCTGATCTTTTGTCAGTGATCTTCCTCCAAGTTCACTCAAGCATCCCTTACCTCCTGTATTTATGACCTCTCCTGCCTTTGTATTTTAACTGGCTCTACTCTCAGGCTGTGGGTGGAGTGAAATGTGTAAAACCACCTGCTCATGATGCTGTGTTTCCATTAAGCTTCAGAAAAAAAAAAGGTTTATTCAGTAATTAAAAACTCTTTTTTGCCTTTAGATGTGTCTAAGCGTTTCTAACAGAAATGTAAGTCACGCAAACAAATTCATTCCTCATTCATCTTCTTGGCCTGCCTTTCCATTTAAAGACGTGTAATTCTGTTTGTAGATGATCTTCAGGGTCCTTAGTCCTTTCATAATATGTCCTTTCATTTCCCTCCTTACCCTTCAGCATTTTTAAGATCTGGCAGCAAAGACTGTTTCAGATACATAATGTGCTCATGATACTAATAGTGTTTAATGCATAGTCTAGTGGAGATATTTGAAGTATCACATGAACCATAAAGAGTTAAATTCAACTGGCTTCAGTCAAATCAGCTTTATGTGCAGATAAATTGCCAGGCAAAGAGCAAAATGCAAATATTGCTCCTGATTTTGTGTACACCAGCATTTTTGGTAATTTTTAAACATTCTATATTATCTTTTAAACAACAGATGGTGTTAATAAAATTATAAACCACACCCCATAAAATGCCGAACAGCAATAGCATTTACCATGGAAATAATACAAGGTATAATATTTCTGCGTTTATGAAAAGCTGAGCATGAAAAACATTCACGTTGCAAAAGATAAGACCCAAAATACTCCTTTTCATTTCTTGTGAATGCAGCTTCAGCATTTTAATTAGTATCAATTACTGTGAATACAGTTTTGGATGTGTTTTAACTTGTTCAAAAGTTTCAAAAAAGAAAGTTTTTATTTGTTTTGTATTAGTCTCTCACTGCAAGTTCAGATGTGCAATGCAAAAATAATCTGCTCTAAGAAATGGAGTTTGCTTTGAATCAGTTAAAATGAAAGAGATGGATGACATGTTAAGTTTTCTGTGAGCTCTGAGTATTAAATTACTTAATAAAGAAAAGTTAGATTTGGCAACACTGGGTAAGTAATCAGAAAGTAATGAAAACACTTAAATAGGTGACAAGTCAAAGCTCTATCAAGGTCCAATTCTTTTTTTCAGGAAAACTCACGTTAACTTTGATTGAAGTGAGAGCTTTTGGTACACCCAGAGACGAAAAAGAATGAAGACTAGTTAATGTAGAGATCTTTATTCCACTGACATTTTTCAAAAGTTTATAAACTAGATGGAAACAGACTGGCTTTCCCCTTCAGATTAAACTTTCAGTCTGAATATCACTCCATGAGAACACTACAGTAGTTTCTCAGTAACAGTATAGAGACATATGGACAAAACAAGTGTCTTCTATACACGCAAAAGAATGCCACCAAGCCTGTCATCACTTGGGTCATTCAGCACTTCCTCTGCCTATTTTGAGCCCAGCCTGCTGCCTTATCATATTATACTGGAAGGAGAATCTGTTTCTTCTCTCCTCATTCTATCTTTTTGATATTCATAAGTCAGTCCTCTTCCCCCCCAAGAAGCCCAACAGTCATGGCAGCTCAGCTACTCATCCAACATATATGAAAGTAAAGTGTGTTTGTTAGAGAGCAAGGAAAGAAGTGTTGTATGGAGAACCTGAGCATAGCTAGACTACAGCACAGTAAGTGTGAACCCAGTCAGACTGTACTCTTAATTATGGAAAGTAGTGATTATGCAGGATGAAAGTCCCGTCTCAGGCAACTGCTGCCAGGTCTACCTGTCTTAGGGTGTTCCAGCAAGGTGTGTGGCTAAATCTTCATAGCTCCACCCTCCTTTCATAGTCTCCTGTGGCATGTGTGCATCTTCATTTTACAGTCTTCAGGGCTAGTCCTCTGAGTTCAGTTTATATGAGTCAATAGACTCACGCTGGCGTTACCGAGATCAGAATCTAGCCATTTGTATGTCTGAGCACATATTCTCCTTGAAACAAGTTTGTGGTAGTATATTCAGGAATGTTTCACACTCGGGTTCAGATCTGGTTCCAGCTGGAGTTCCCTTGTAATGTTCCAAATCTCATTAAGTTAATGAGAGTTTTTTTCCAGCAATTTCAATGGGATTCCCTGTTTCTGTGCCCACATCCTCTGCTCAGCAAGGCACATGGGAAGCCAGGGCAAGTTCCAGGAACAGAAGGCCATGCTCCATCCCAGCCTCTCTCCTTGCAGCAGGACACTAAAAGAGGGTACCAGAGCAAACATGCCAGACAGAGGTGGCTGGTAGCCACTCTTTCCTGCCTCCCCTATGCCTTGAAGTTCACAAAAACCCAGTTTCCCTATTTTCTCTGTGTACTGGTGTGGTCAAAGATCTGGATTTAGGAGTTACACATAGAAAGTTTACACAAGTAAACAAAGGAAAATAAATGAATATTTATGTGTGTTACCAAGCTTGGACGGTGCACATTAACATTGTAGAGGTGGGCTGTGGTGCAACCTCCACCTACAGGTCGATTTCAACCATTTAACAAGTGCACATTTCCTTTCCATGTATATTATCAAATTGAACTGTCACATCTGGCTGCCTTGCTGACCACCCCCCACATCCACCCCCCCAAAAAAAGGGATCTCGGTGTGGTGAGGCACTGGCACAGGTTGCCCAGAGAAGCTGTGGATGCCCCATCCCTGGAAGTCTTCAAGGCCAGGCTGGATGGGGCTTTGAGCAGCCTGGTCTAGTGGGAGGTGTCCCTGCCCATGGCAGGAGGTTGGAACCAGGTGGTCTTTCAACCTGAGCCATTCTATGATTCTATAAAAAGAGATTCGCCTCAGTTGAACTGAGGGACAGCTATAAACCTTATACAGGCAGTGACAAAGCTTACTTATTTTCATGGAAAGAAGACTCCAGCAATCAGGACAGTCAAACCAGTACCTTTAATGAGAACTAGATTCACCCACACAAACAAGTTGTATGGACTCAGAGATACGTATCTTCTCATACCCAAATCATATACTTCCTATTAGCACTACAATTATTATACAGACTCACTAAGAGAAGTCTATCTTCCTAAATATTTATTTAGTGTTGATAGAATTGCTTACAAAACCTCTCTCTCATTCTGAGAATCTCTTACAAGACTCCCTTGTTCCCAAGTTCATTATAGCTACGTATATTATTACTGTAAATCTTTCTAATGCCTGAAATGTTTGGCTCTGAAGAACATTTTTATAATGAGGGTGGGGCAACGCAAAACTTTTCCTCTCCTAATTCATTGCTAAATTGTATTTGCAAGTTCAAATGCCAGAGTGATGAAATCACAATATTATTCATTGGATTTTGTTTGATTATTTGGTAGTGTTGTAGGGAAGGTATCTATAAAACGACATGAAAAGCAGAGCAACAGAGCTTTAGGGGTTTTCCGGAACTTCTCTTCCGCACACATCAATTTTACTGTATGACTGTCCTGAAAGATTTATGCTTTGTGTTTTGAGGGCCAGGTTTTAAATGGCTTCACAGAATAAAAATATTAAAATTTAAATGCAACTTTAAAAATGTGTGTTGGACCTTTGGGCTGTCTGAAGAGGTCAAGTTCAAGACACTTATAAAAAGACCATTCCCAGAGAGACTGCATGGGAAAGCCTATTAACATTACTGCTTTCCCTTTATTTCCCCTTTGATCATAAAATAAGGTTATGGGTGGCAAAAGCTGTAGTGGTGGGAAGATCCCGAATAGGATAGTATGATTTAATCTACTGAACATAAAAATAATAAATAATTAAAAAAAAAAAAAGCAACACTATGGTGGGGTACCAAGCAAGACTATGAGTACAAAGTCCCTTGCTAAGAAGAAAAGAAAGAAAGAAAGAGTAAATACATAAATAAATATGAAATTAAAAATGGCTGGTACAAGTTCACAATATGAATTAAGATTTTAAAAAAAGGAAGAAAGAGCAATTTCATTCTACTTCTTTTATTACATCTCATTTTATTCATACTAAAAAACATAACAAATATTATTTAAAGAGTTCCTAAATCCTGAGTAAAAATAAACAAACTCAGCATCTGGCATAAGAAATAACAATGGACAATTGTCTGTTTATGCTAGGGACATGCCTCAAATTCTCCATATTCCATAAAGGGAATATCCAAAGCCTCCTTCTCCTGCTTGTGCAGGCCTAGTAGAGACAGTGACTGATTTTGGCAAAAAGAGGAAGAATATATGTCTGCATGAGCAACTCTGGGCTTATTTTCACCCTGTCTATTTTCAACTTTTTTTTTTTTTAATATTTCATTCTGAAAGCTGATTTTTTTCCTCCACTTTACTGTCTTAGGTAAAATTTGAAAAATATGTTATATGAATGATCTTCCTTTCCTGCTAAGGGCATTTTATACTATGTGAGTATTAAAAGGTCCATAGTGCTGAATAGACTCAAACTCATTGATTTTAAATGGTCCCATATAAATAAAAGCAAAATTTGGCTCTCTAGAAGAAAGCTCTGTTATTGTCATGAATATCTTAAGTGTAATCATTTTTCTTTTAATTAACATTCTAAAGAGAAGAGGAAGTTGGAAATCCAGATAAATCTGTTATGAGTCAATTCAGAAGCCAGGATTAGCATATGCAATCAAGATGGGTGCAGCAAGATTTCATGGAAGAGTTCATGAGGAAGCAACCAGGATGCATCATTTGCATGGGCAACCTCCTTGGTTTGTGTTCTTCTCAACCTCAGTATTGTTGACTTGACTCACTGCATGAATATTGCCAAGGAGTAGCAAACCACGATTTCATTTTCCTGCTCTCACTAGTACATCTTAGCCAGACATGCGGTTTTAAAAAAGACAAATCATATGATCTATGACAAACAGTAGTGGTCTTTTTATTCTTTCTGCAGATACTCTTTTATTATTATTTTTTTTAACAGAATCTCCTTCTAGACCCCAGTTGTATAAATATCATAAGCAGATATGCAGATGGTTCTACTTTTCCTTGATTAGAAAGATGATATTGAATATCCCTCAGGCACTAGGAGTGGGATATTTCACACATAGGTCACCTGAGCAAGTGAAGCCTTTATCAAGGGGTGACGGATTAGTGGAAGACATAAAAGGAGTTGATGAACTCACATCAGGTACTATCAGACGAGTATTTATATTCTAAAGCCAATGGCAAATTTACAAGAGAATGCAGCTTTTTTTGCCTTTTTTTTTTTGTGGTGAAACAAAACAACAAAAAATGACCTTTACGTGTACAAAGGCTGAAACCTTTAACATTTGTGAGCTGATTATTCTACAGAGGCAACACCATGGAGAATCTTAGAAGTCCTGGTGGTGTATCTGTTTTATAAATAAACTGAATCCCTCCTCCTGGGAGGAAAAGCTAATGTTTTCCTCAATTCCAATTACCCAGAAAGAAGAATTAATGCCTTTTAAAATATGATACTTATCAGAAATAAAAATTACTGAATATGTATCTGGGATCTCAATTGTCCTGAAAAAGCTGTCCATGGCATTGCAGAACAATACAAACACAGCAGAGTTTCTGAAGGACAGTCACTACTGAACTCATTTCCAAAGTACGGCATAATTTTGCTTAGCTCTACAGATTAACTGAGTTTGATAAAAACTGAACAATCATTTGTAAATCTCAAGCCTCAGTTACCATGGTTCACAGGAAGCTGTACACCTAATGCTAGTTAAAACAACCTGTTGTTTTGTAATGACTGGAAAAAGAGTATTGAATGCAAAGAAGTAGATAAACTGCATTTAAGCCTCAAAGATAAAACTCTGCTAAAAGAAGCTCATGTCTGCTTTTGCTGAACTTCATTAGTTATAAGCTTTGTACAACACCGCTTTTCCTCATATTGCCTAAGCTTTTATATTTATATTAGTTTAACATGAGATGCAATCCCTCCAAATTCAGCAAAGAAAATGATACTGCTTCACAAGTGGACTTTCCTAATTCAAAGTTTCCTGAAACAAAAGACTGCTTGATTTTTTTTTTCAGTCATGCTGCAGAACTGGAACCATTTCAATGAGTATGAAAGATAGCACAGTCCTGACACTGTAGTAAAGACTCTGATCACTATAATCATGGCAATGATAAACCCTTATTTTAAGACAGAAACTTCAAAGTATGAAAACAAACACACCTACTGGACTTTCTTTCTCTTATTGAGTCACGCTCCATTATATTTCTCTACATCATAGTCTATCTAAAAGCAACAAAAAGTAAGGAACCCTGCACATCAGAAATGCTCTACGTGGACTACATTTTTAGAGGGCATAAATACATTAGAATATATCAATGTATATGAACAAATTAGGGTAGAAGGGTGTGTTTCAGAGACTTTTCAGTGTGTGCACACTATTAAAATATGTCTGAGATCTGTTTAGAGAAAGCAACAATTATATTTCTTATTAAAGAATATGCAATTACAGCCCTCTTTACACTTCCTGCTTCCTTCAACAATGAAGACCTGTCTGCGTCGAAGATTATAAAGTCCTGCACTGTTTCACTAGGTCACCAGCCTGAACAGGCCAATCCACTTTCATGGCAATTTATTCCTGATTTTCTCTCCTGGGCCAACTTCTTTTATAATAATACTGAGCCTAACTGGAGATTTACAGCATCGTCACTGCAAGAGAATTAGCCCCTGTGAAATTAAATAGAATGCTGTTTAAACTTAAACTCCAGAAACTTTTGTGAGATCCCTAATGTATTATTCTCATGTCTACTATCTTTAAAATCTTCTTCAGATGCTGAAAAATCTGAAACTCAGTCCTCCCACTTTTCCACAAAATTTGTCACAGACATAGCTGTGCTGCAAACACTTTGTATACTAAACCATTATTTTAGTTCCTTTTTGTTTATGGTATTTGTCTGTCATCAGAAAAACCAGAAAGACTACAGTTCAGATTTCTCAGGATCATAAATGGTTTGATTAAACTACAGATGTTAATTAAGACCCAAATCTGTATCTTCATGCATAGCCAGAATAACCAGCTTGTTAGCTAGGGAAGGCCCATGATATTTAGAATATTCCGTGTTGTAGGATGCAGATCACAAGTGGAAGGCTTCCAGGGCAGCTTCTGTAACCTCCTCTTCAGTTGTATCATGCAGGTTTGGGGAAAAAAACATGCATGGGACAGACTGTCTGAGCTGTGCCCATACACCCTGGACGTGGCAAAAGCAGACAGTTAAGATATGGCAGGGCAAACCTGTGCACTGGGCTGCCATCACATTGGCAACATTTTTGGAAGATTATATTACTCCCTGATTTGGGAAGTTTGCAAGCAGATTAAGTATATATATATATAATATATATATATAAAGAAATAAGCAATTTTGAATCTCACTATGCTTTTCCTATAAATAAATAACTTAATATGTTTTTTTTCTTTTTTAATTTAGTTAAATTCCACAAAAAATCTCTCAAACGAACATGAATGTCTAGTCACGCTGGCCATTATAGTTTCCAGTGAGAAACACAGTGAGAATTTTCATTATGAATAATATTCAATCCAAGAGTTTTTCTGTGCTGTCTTTTGTGATACAAAATAAAATGGACCACAAAATCTGCTGAGAGAACAGCTATCAGCAGATACTAAGTACTGGTGTTCATATGAAACCAACTGCTATGAATAAACAGGTACTGATTTATATAGTTTATGGTCTAATCCAGTAAAATATTCCAAAACCTTGGTGCTCCAGCATCTAAGTCCCCTATCAGGTATCCAGAACCTTGTTTTTAAAGTGGTGGGCATAAAGCAGGACAAGCAGCCCGGAAAACAGGCAGCACATTGTGCCTTGACCCCAGCATAAACTGGCTGGAACTAACAGGGAAGAAACATGGAGGTTTGTCCCAGATTGAAAATCCTGCCTCCCTTTAAAGCCAGGTCTTTACCTGAGGGCTACCTGTAAAGACAGGGCTCTACCCAGGGCTGTCTGAGAGATGCCTCCATCCAGTCAGTATCTACACCCTGATTCTTTTTATGAAAATAGGTTCCTGTGATCTTTCCTTCAAAACTTATGTTTTATTAAAACATAGCTAGAGGAGAAGCTGTCTTCCCATCTCCCTCTGTATAACGACTCTGTGATTAGAGCGCTCACACAATCACGGGATTCATCGCTCCTGCTCTGAAAGGCCCCAGCTCACACTCCTCTCCCCCAAGGGAGGACTCTGACCATCAGGCTGATGGTTATTTTAGAACAGGCAATCTCGACCCTTCTGCTGAAATGGTGCCCTTGAGCGCAAACAAATTCAGGATTCCTTAGATCATAATCTAATGTTTAAGTTATTCCCAGGGTTGGGGAACACACAGAGTTTTCCTGGGATTATTTCTATCTTCTCTATCTTAAATTGTTGTGGAACAAAAAGGGGGTGGGGTGGGGGGTGGGGGGGAACACGACAACCATAATGTCTCCTGGGAGTAAGTGCCATCACTACCAGAGTGACCCTGCTCCAGTTATGCCAGACAGTCTGGAGAATGCTCCAGGAGGGGCCAGGAGGTCAAGCCAACAAAGTGACCTGGGTAGAGAAATGAAATGCCATGGAGCTGAGGTCCTGAGGTCCCTGCATGAGCAGGCCTGAAAGGCAGCTTCAGAGTCACAGGTAGAAAAGGAACTAACTCCAAGGCCTGAGCCATGAGGACAAATGTACTGCTTTGAGGTTTAAGCAACTGCCCAGCAGAAATTTTTGGAATCATAGCTGTTTGTTCACATGCTTAAATTCCACCCGAGTCACACATTTCACACCACCTAGACCAAAATGTAAGTATTGACAGAGACATCTTTGTGCTCACCAAAGTATCTGTTTATTTATGAGAGAGAGAGAGAGAGAGAGAGAGAAGGAAAGAAAAAGAAAGAAAAAGAAAGAAAGAAAGAAAGAAAGAAAGAAAGAAAGAAAGAAAGAAAGAAAGAAAGAAAGAAAGAAAGAAAGAAAGAAAGAAAGAAAGAAAAAGAGAGAGAGAAAGAAAGAAAAAGCAGTTGTTGAGGACAGTTAACATTGAAAGCACTGAGTTGTTACCTTCACAGGATAATCCTTGTCAGTGCTCAGCTGACGGATTGATGTTCAAGGTATGGTGTACCTCTGGCTGGGAATCATCTTGCAAGGTTTAGGGCTTTACACTAAAACTGTCCTGTCTGTAGATAAACCATATAGGGAGAATTGTGCTAAATCCTATTTTCACGTTGCAATATTCCTGAGGTTAAAACATATTTTTTTGCAGAAGTAACGTGTTTATTCTGACATTGTAACTAATGTCTTCCACTACATGACAGAAACATTAGAGGAAGACCTTACTGACTAGATGTGGTAAACTCTTGACCAAAGACATTGCTTTAAAACTTCCTTATTGTGGGCAGTTTCTGCTTAGGCCTTTATAAAGTCTCTAAATTTCTAATAAAAAAATGTACTTGTATCTCTAAACAGACCTGTGATGAGGTGTTTATGTTGCCATCTATAGAGGAGGAAAAGCCCTTCCACTGGACTTGTCAGGAATGCAAGAAAAAGAGATGATTTTATCTTATTTCTTCTGGTTCCATAAACCCATTTACTAAGATCTAGTGGCACACCTTGTAACTCCTAGTCAGGTATTCAGAATAGCAACATGCGTATGTTAAATATAATTTGTGAAATATATGCCATATTTGATAAAAAATGCATGTAGTCAGAATCATATGATGATTTAATTTGCTTAGATGTAAAACCTGAATTTATTATACACAACCTATATTTGTAAAAGTAGACAGTCACCTGGTTTCTCTTCACTGGTCTAATCTGGCAGTCCCTCACTAGAGGCAACAGAGTTTTTAAAAGCAGCCAAGACAAGCCAGACGCCAAGGGGAAGGAACAGACAATGTGCAGGAAAAAGTGGTTAACACAAATATTAATACAACCCTCGATCCTTTCCAAAATGAAAGTTTCAGATCGACAGAAGGTGGAGAGGGCAATCAGACAACAGAGAAGCGAGTCTGACGTCGTTGACGCATCTGCCACAAGTTGATCTTTTCTTCTGTAAAGCAGAAGTTGTAAGAGGAAATCTACAGGATGCAATTTACTTTCTTAGGTAATCAAAAGATCTTCTGCAGCAGAAAGTGGAGCGGAAAGTAGTTACCATCTTGAAGAGAAGCTGAATGGATTGAGGTACTGTGTAGCATCAGGGCTTGGAAAAAGAACCTTCAGTGAATGACGGGAGGAAACTCAAGCCAGTCTGGAGAAGGACAGATGAATTTATTATGGACATGATACACTTTTCAGTGAACAAATTTTTAGAAGAGGCATTCAGGTAGTGAGGTGACATAGGCCTAAGTTCAGGAGATTGGTTTCTAGCCAACAGATGGTGAGATAATCAGAAGATTGCAGAAATACTCTGAAAGTAGCTGCCATGTTCAGAAAAAAAGTCATCCGGATCTCTTCCACTGAGCCACCAGTGATATCAGACATCAGATACGGTTCTGATAAAGCTGATAATGGCCACTTGCATTTAAAATATGCATGGAAGGCCTCTCCCACATGGTTGTATTTTTTTACTGACATTCTCATCTGCAACAGATAATACTAATATCAGTTGGAGAACAGTTGCTCAAACCAAGTCTTAATATTTCATTAAGCTGCTGAGACAGCTATGGGCAGACCTTGCTAGTGAGCAGTCTTTTTGCCCTGTTTCATAAGTGTATGAACATGGTACAATACATAGGCTGCCATTCTTGTAGCTTCTTAGGGAAAAAAAAAAGACTCAACAGTTTCTGATGTGCTCAGTTTAAAGCAAATCATGAAGAAAGCAAGGAATCATAAGAAGTGCTAGGTAGCATTCAGTGTTTTTCAGTGCTATAACTTTAGCTGTACACTATGACCTGGAAATAAGCCATACTTTATAAGGTGTGTGCTACCTGGGAATGACACAAGTATCTGAGCATTACTGAGAGTTCTGTTGATCTTCTGTTGATCATCTGTAATAACAGGCAGGAATGGTCTTCTCTATCAGCCATGGGTCAACATAACTCTCAAGTATCCACACCTTTATGCAGTGTTTCTTCTTAATAATGACCATTTTATTCCAAGCCCCCACTAACATCAGATTCAGAAAAAAAGTGCATGTATTTATTTGGTTCTGTGATCTATGCAGAGGCTTTTAACCCCACTCTACTCCACTCCCTGCTCTACTATACTCCCCACCTCTACTCTCTACTCATGTCTAAACATTAGTGTATTTGCATGTCTGAAAGGAACTGGAAAGTATCTGCAATATTTCCCAGAGGATCTGATAGCTCTTCTTGCACAAAAGCATATTTCCAAATCATTATGTCACAGTAACACTCCAATAAGGGGCACCTCAGGAAAGGCTCCTGACATAGTGTCAGTCTTCTGATTCACCAGTTTCACCACCTCACTTGAAAGATAAACATTTGGACATTAATATTTTAAGTTAATACCGTCTTTCTCTTGAATATGTTATGTCTGTCGTCCATATAGGATGGGTCATTAATAAGATGGTCTTTGGATAAATTTACTTTTACCACTGTTCAAAGTCCATAAAACTCAGGAACAACATGTGGATTTCTGATGTTCCTTGGCAGGCTCTATACCCACAAAATCATGAGTGAATTATTGTGATTCATATGCCACTTTCATTTTTGGCAGGTAATGCTAATGGCATTGGAGAAAGATTCTTTGAATGAGATCTGCACCCACTTCCCTGAAATCAGGACTCTGAAAAAAAACTCAGAACGGAGCTGTCAGTATAAAAACATAAAAATATGTATGAGCATATATTCTGTATAGGCTTTGACTGTACAACTTCAGACTTCAGAGACAAGCAGGATGAGCAGGACTTTCTATAGTTCCTGTAGAAGGCTGGGCAAGGAAACATCTGGAGATGGACACTGAGGAAGAGGAAATATCTACGTGTCAGTAATAGGAAAGTTATATTGTACACCTGCTTTTTAGGCATGCCATCTGCGCTCAGTCATACCATAATACAGCTTTGATGACATGCCACAGCTAAAGGGCAGGCAATATACTTCTTGCTTCATTGACATGAATGACACAACTCTGTAAAATTCACTGCTTAATGATATAAATCGTAACTCTCACAGTATATGGTTGCCTCCACACACACATGTTCTTCAGTGCTTAAACCCATACTAAGTATTTTGATACTGAAAGCACTGAAGGAGAATTATGGTGAAAACCGATGCACACTAGGTAAGCAATAGCACCTTATCTATACTAATGCTGAACTCATTATATTTTGTTGGCCTATAACTACACCATAACATCCAGTGAATATTGTTTACAATAACCTAATAATGAGCAATTCTGTTCCCATTACTGCTCACAATCTCATATTAAATGTTTCTTGTTTCCAAAGTAAACTGCCTGACCACATAGTTGAAAGGTATCACTACACTTTTTTAAAAGCTGAATAAATCTTGTATTCAGAAAAGGAAACGTGATATTTATATATATAGGTGTGTGTATATATATACACACACTTTTTTTTAAAGTGTGTAATTTGACTAATATACAAAATCAATGAAAAATAAGACTTATATTACAGTTCTTTCTTAAAGAAGCATTTTCCACAGTGTGCTTCGGAATCTTTAAGAGGGAGCATGGTCTAAATACAGAATTCAGTTCCAGTCCTGGATCTACTCTTAAATCCATGTGCAGCCTCAGGCAAATGTGTTAATTTTCCTGCTTCAGTTTCCCTGTCTTTAAAGTGGGGATAACACGACTAACCCAAATAGCTTAGCTGCAATTTATAAGAGTGAGTAACTCGACTATTAGATTTCTGAGACATGAAACATGATTATTATTAGGATTCACTGACCAGTCAGTCGGGAGAGTGGGATACAAATAAAGGAGATGGGTCTTTGACAATAGAAGCATGCCAGTTAGGCAGGCAGGCAGGCAGGCAGAGGAGCTCTGCGAGGAGGCAGCTCTAGGGAGTGGATAGTTATGCCTGTAAAAGTGTGAACGTCCCCTTTGTACTGACTTTCTATTTATTACCCCATGGTACCTAGAGACTATAAAAAGCTAAGTCCTCTCTGAGAAAGGGAATAGGTCCAAAGCACTACAACAAGCCAGCTGCAGGCAAATAAATTTTTATCTGTGTAAGAGAGCTAGATGTTATTTTCTAGTGGAAATGTCAGAACTGATTAAAGACTTAGCATTTCTATTTAAAATGAGAGTAGTGCTTGATACATTTTAAAGGGAGAAAAAGTCAGAGGCCCGGTAACGTGGAGATAATGGGGTGAATTCATTTCTGGGCTTCCTGCAGTAGTTTGGTACTCAACACACCATGGCCAAATTCACCCCACTGTACCTCGTACAAATGGGAGTGCCTCTTAATAACTGAAAAAAAAATATTCCCCCTGCTGGCAAGGTCAATATTATTAATTGTTGTTCTTATTATTAACCTTTGGGCTTGTGTATCCTCCACGGATTAATGATTATTCAATAACTGCGCTACAAGGTTGCACTTTCTAATACCAATTAATAGAAGAGTGCGGCACAGGTTAACTGAGAAAAGCATTGACATATCAACTCCATGGTCTCGGTCTTGTTTCTGAGACACGCAAAGGTGTCTACACGAATCGTAGGTGCCAGTTCCCAGGGCTGGAAAAGGCAATGCGCCTCGAAGTCAAAATAAATTAAAAAAAAAAAAAAAGGAGATGGGCTGACATCCAGGGTCCCCTCTCTTCTCAGTCTCCTAGGGAATAAAAAGCAGCCTCGGCTTTCAGGGAAACCTGCGCTCATTGCCAGGTTCACTTTCCAGGAACTCCACATCCAAAGCGTGCAGCAGCGAAGATGAGAAACAAGGGTCTTAAAAACAAAAGAACAGAGAAAAAGTCCCTCCCCGAGGAGAAGTTACACGCACAAAGCCAGTTCCGAAGGAGCGGTGCCGAGGGGCACGCGGTGCCAGGTGACACCGCAGCCGGCACCACCGCGGGGGGCGATGCGCGGCTCCCAAAACCACGCGGCGCGGCGGGACCCGGCTCCGCTCCCGGTCCCGACGGGGCGGCGGTGGGCGAGCGGCGACCCCCGGGGGGCTGCGCGCCCCCAGCCCGGCCGGCCCCGGCCCCGGTGCTGCCTGAACCGCTGGGCGCCGAGGGGCGCACGCCGCCCGACAGGGGCCGGGGGTGCAGGTGTGGAAATAAAGGATCAGGGGCAAGCTGGAGGGAAGGGGAGGGGGCCGGGAAGGCGGGGGCGGAGGGGGGGCTGTGTGTGTGTGTGTGTGCGTGTGTGTCCCACCTGACTCCCTGCTCGGCGGGGGGGCGGCACACACACACACACAAACACACACACACACACTCACCCGCCGCTCGGTTCCCCCCCCCCCCCGCCACCCCCTCCGCCGCTTCCCATCGCCGCCCCATCAGGGAGGGAGGGAGGCAGCAGGCGGGGACCCCCCCGGCCTCCCTCGGCCGCGCTGCCCCGACGGCACCGCCGCCCCCTCCCCGGGGGCAGCGCGCACCTCCCCGCCCGGGGGGGCCGGGGGAAGGAGTTGGGGGGGGGGGGGGGGGACCGGGGAGGTGGGGGGGGGGGCCGCAGGCAGACGCCCAGACAGACAGACAGACACGCAGACGCACGGGCAGGGCTGCCCCACGCCGGTACCTTGCTGCCCTGGTGGTTTCCGTCCGGGCTCCTCCTTGCTGAGGCAGCTCGGGAGCGGAGCCGAGCGGGCGGGTGCGCGCGTGTGGCTGTGTGCGTGTGTCCGTGTGTCTGTGCGTGTGGCTGTGTGTCTGTGCCTCCGTGTGTGTGTGTGCGTGTGTGTGTGTGTGCGAGAGCGAGCGAGAGCGAGAGCGACTCTCCCCCCTCCCCCTCCCCCTCCTCCTCCTCGCTCTCCTTCCTTTAAACGCCCACTCCTGATGGGTGAAAAGACAACTTGAACTTCAGTGCAATTAACTTCGCCGGCGCCTCGGAAGCCGGAGGTGTCGCCGGCCTCGCCCGCCGCGCTCCCATGAGTGAGTCGCTCCCGCTCCTTCGGCGGCGCTCCACGGGCACGGGGGGGGGGGGGGGGCGGACGGGGGACGGGGCCGCGCCGGGGGCACCGCCGCGGTGCTCTACGGAGCCCACCCGGCAGAGAGGGCGGGGGAACGGGGCGTGGGGGGGTCCGGGGGTGCGGGCCGAGGGGGGCTCCGTGCGGCGCTGCAGCCTGCGGAGCCTCCCGACGGGCGCCTTCACACACCTGCAACCGGCGAGCTGCCGGCCGCCCGCCCCGCTCCCCTGCCCGCCGCCCCCGCGGCGAGGCGCAAGGAGCGGGGAGAGGAAAAAAAAAAAAAAAAAAAAAAAAAAGAAAAAACCCGAAACTTTGGCAAACTTCTTGCCCGCGCTCCTCGCGGCAGCCCCGACGGCGGGGGAGAGCGGGGCGAAGCGCCGGGTCGGGGGGAGTGGCGGGGGGGGGGGCTGGAGGGAACGGGGGGGGCCGCAGGGCGCGGAGCTTGCGCGGGGCCGGGCGCCCCCCGAGCCGCGGCTGCGGAGCGCCCCGGACCCCCCCGCGGCCACCCGGCGCTGCGGGGAGCGCTGCCAGGGGCTCGTCGCCGTGCTCCGGGATTTTTTCTTTTTTTATTATTATTTTTTTTTATTATTTTTTTTTTCCTCCGTCTCCAATGCCGGCCCCCGAGGTTTTGCGCAAACCGTCGTCCTTTTGTCGCCGGCTCCGCTCGCTGCTCCCGGGAGCGCTCCTGCCAGGCAGGCACCTGCCGGGTCCGGAGTTGCCCCCTGCCTGTCCCCAGGCTTCTGGGACCGCGAGAGAAACTTCGCTAAAATGCAAGTTTGATGAAACACTTCGCACCAGCTCTCCGAAGCTGGAGTGAGCTGAAAATGACGAAAGCTCTCCGCTGCTCGTAGTCAGCCCAAGTGAGCGCAGCGCGACTGGGAAAATAATTCACAAATTCGGATCCAGAGCCTCCAAGGGGCCCGGGCAGGCAGTGCCCTTGCCTTCTGGTCCGTGCTACCTGGGCGTGAGTCAGCAGCGGTCCATTATTTCTAGTCTCTATTATTTTGGTATAGTGCGTTCATATATTTGTCTGCTGTCTGCTGGCAAACATTAGCATTCAAGCTTACATTTTTGACAAATGTGCAGACAGGAATAGCATGAATAGGCATCTTAAATATTAACAACCTAAGCATCTGTTGTGAAACAAATTTAATATATTTACTCTGTTTTTCTCACATTGTTAGAAAAGGTTACAATAAGTGTAAAATTTCAACTGTAGTTAGCACAAGGAATGCTTGGATATTTCACTATCTCTTCAAGCATTCAGCACAATCGCCAGATAGAAATGTGTCAAATCAGGCGCACTATTCAAAAACAACTTGAGACAGTAAGCGAGGAGTGTAAAGACGTGAACGTAGGGTGTTCTCTGCGATTTGTATCTCCTTCTGACTCTGCAGCACTATCTGTAGAATTTGAGAGTGCTCTTTTCGGTCCCGTGTTCCTATATGCTCTTTAATGCATTTATACATGCACTCATTTTCTAATTCATTCTCTCTTTGCGATCGTTATTGGTATTACCTTGCTTTTCAGGTCGAAGCGATGGTTTGCGCAGAAATGTGTAATAATGTAGAGTACGTAGCAAAATGAGCAAGCAGAAAATGTAACGTGTTCACTTCCAGGCGTGCATCTAAACAGCTAGCACGCGCACATCATGAGGCGATAGAAGAAAAATTAAAATCATGGGCTAGCGTGCTATGTATGCCCACTCGTGAATACAAACAGTTAGTGGAAAAGAAACAATTGACCCCAAGGAATTCCTCCGTCCCTGGAATAAAACTGTTCTAAGTAGAACAAGAGCACAGAAAAGTGAAGTCTCCAAAAAGACTGCAGAGTTATTTCAGGAATCAGTGCATTCCTTCCCTTTTTCCCACAAGTTCAAATATGTAATAAATAAGTCCTTTGTATGCAAAAGAGTTTACTGGAACAAAAAATATTTAAATGGAATCCTTTTTGTGCATACACTTTGAAAAACTAGCTGTTTCCTTTTTACATTCTTTGCTGCTAATAGTTTAAATAGGAAAGTGACTCCCAGTTTCTCCTCTCCTGTTATTTTAGCAGCGCGCACCGATCCGAACCTGCTGCCCTGTAAAGCAGACAGAGTCAGTCCGTAACTCGCTGATGGGACGTGCTGCTTTGCCAGACAGAGGAGCGGAGAGGGTCTGCCACAAAAGCCCCAGATCTGTTCGAGAGCAGGGCACCTCTTCTGGTGCGCGGCGTAGGCCCCGCGGGTCAGCTGATGAGCACCTGCCTTCTGCTGCTGCGCTTCCCAGGCGAGAGCAGAGCGGCCAGCGCTGCCTGCGGCCCTGCCAGCAGCCCAACGGCACTGACCGCGGCCACCAGTCCCAGGGGGACGCGGCCACAAAGCCTCCCCACAGTAGGAAAGTCCTGAATGGGCACCGACGCGCCCTACATTGCAGGTTCAGGGTGGACAGAGGCTTAAATGGGTGCGACTGCAGTTTAGAAGACGCTCAGCTGAAGTCTGGTGTTCCTGAAAAATAGTAATAATAATAATAATAACACAAATCTTTTAATTGTATCGACTACAATTTTGGAAGTGATGCCACCTTTTCTCGTAACTTATTTTTTCATATAGATATTGTCGGATAAATTCAAAGTCCTCCTTAATGTTTCCAGCTGTGTTTTGGAAAAAAAAAATCAAGGAGATTACTATATTAATAAAATAGACTGCATCATATAGAAAATTTATATTTAAAGTAGATTTCTGAATTAAAAATGGAGCGAACATGACTTATGAAATGTTTCGGTCACATTTCTAGGAACTACGCTATTTTAACGTAGATACTAGTGAAGCATTTTATTGCCTTCTTGTACATAACTGCCATTGCTCTCTCTAGATATATTTAATATATATCCAATGAAGCCACAAACTTTCCTTCCACAACAGTTTAAACACATCTGGAACATTTTACTTTCTTATAATTTATGTTAATAGATGTAGAGTGTATATACAATCTTCTCAGAAATCATTGCTTTTTCCAAAGGGGAATTTTTTTACTTTCAGTCAGGGAATATATTTATAAGAACAAAATAACTCAAAGTATAGGCAATTCTATATATCATTTTATTTTCTGTTAGATTAGGTTGATTATATAAAGCTTTCATTTAGAGCAATGGGATGATGAAATTACAGAGGAGTGATTGGCTTTTGTTTTTTCAAATGGTTCAAGTCGAGGGCTACAGAAATGAATGTTTTTGGTAAAGTTCTTTGAGTACATAATATTTTTCATAGAATTCTGACAAATTAATTTAATAGAAAAGCCACAAGTCTCTTAGCACGGGAGGCTATATTTTCAGGTAAAATGGGAGTTCTGCTTTTGCCATTATAGGCATCAGGCTTCAGTAATCTGCTCCTCTTGTGGAATGAACACTTTCTACTTAAAGCTATCATGCACCTACTGTTTATTTACGCTGCATTAAACTGACAGCACAGCAATCAGAGGAAAAATATGACTTACTTTCCTGAAGTAAACACCGGTTTATAGGTTGGTGCATGTATTTATATTCCTGCCGCCACTAAATAATGGCTGTCTCCATTTTAATATCTACCTGTGGTGTTATCTAGGGTAGCTGACTCTTCCTCGTTCGAAATGAGGGAAAAAGAAAAGAAGGGCAGGGGAAGAAAAGAAAGTTTCCTTATCATTCCACTCCAAGGGGAACTCTATAGAAAAGTGAATCAGTATTCCTTTCTGTGGCATGCAGGAGCCAGTTTTAAAGACACAGCATTTAGTTTTGCTTGGTGTATTTGAATTGCATCTCAAACAGGGAAAACAGAATTCCTTAACAGTATTTGTCTATCCAAGTCACTGAAATTGTATATTCAGGCAACGGCAGATTAAGGGCAGAAGCATTTTATTAATAACTGAAAGCACATATGTGTGTGTGATGAAAAATGTTCTGCAAATCTGTCACTATGCAATCAAGTGCATTTTTTAAACTTTAGTTGTCACAAAGTTGCTACCGATTCTAAAAAAAAAAAAAAAAAAAAAAAAAAAAAGTAAAACAGTTTGATGGTTAAAGAGTAACTTACAGTTCTTATTGCTTGTTATACTGAAATTTTGCAACTTTATAAAGTCCATGTCAGAAAACCCCACTGATGTTACTTTTTATCTTGGACTAACGAGTGCAAGTAGCTGGCTCTTCAACTGGAGATAACTGCAGGTATTGTAACTCACAATTTATGGAAAACACCCCTAATTTTTCCGCCAGAGTGTTCCATTAATAATCTTTACCCATGAAGTGTATTTTTCTCTACCATTCTGCAAATTATAAAATTCAGCATTAAGTTAGTTCATATGCCAGCTCCCATGTGAGTGGTACTAGTATCGCGAACTGTCAACAGTACCTGACCACAATTTGTAACTGTTACTTCAAAAAGGATATGATATAATGGTCCCTTCTAAAATGTAGGTGTTTTCTAACATTTGCCATCCTGTGGCATCTAAGTTTACCACAGTTATCACCGACACTTTATTGCTTAATTGATATCTGTTTGCTGCTTTGCAAATGTTGACTTTCTAATGGTTCCTGCACTGCATGCTCGCAATAAGTATAAATCCAGGTAGAGATTAATTTTACAGGGTTTTGCCAGTTCTGTTCTTGTTCACATGCTCTCACCTGGTCCTTGTACCCTATACCAACTGTAATCTACCTTTAATCTGCATAATCTGGTATAGTATAGTAGGAATAGCATAGCAATAGCCAAATACGGGAGTGAAGCATAGTTACATACCTCAGGCACCGTCTGAATTGTAAATATCTGTTTTTAAACTTGCTGGGCCTGACTTTCCTCTCATGCACACTTGTGGATCTATGCGGAGGTCCGTAGACCTTTGTTTTGACGGTTCTGGTTTTGACGGGATCAGTGTTAGATGTTCAGATGGGCTGAGGGACACACTAGCATTTATTATATAGCATTCATGCCCAAGTCACCTTTTTGCTATTCATTTAGAATGCCAATATACCCTGATCTCAGTTTTTCAATGAGTCTGTGGGCATTGGTGTACGCCAGGATTGGCACAGGTTGTGAGAAGGCCTCCTCTCACTGGAGCGTGGGCCTGCTCCTGTCCTTAGGCTGCTGTCAAACAGCATTAGAAATGCTTTTCCACAGCTGTAGGTTCACAGGAGTTAGCTCGAGCCATCTCCTGCTTTTCTGGTATGAACTGCGGGCTGGATGGGCAGAAGAATCTGCTTGTGTGCAGGTGGACCTCAGTCACCTCAACTGCACCTGGGAGCAAAGCTTCAGGATGGGCCACGTCTATCAGCTGTGTTGGCCTTGCATAACTCCCAGCCACTATCTGCTTTATCTCTTTCCCTTGGCACATTATGACATGATATGACCCGAGGAGATGAGGGAGGTGCTTTAAACCTAGAATGCACCTCATCTTCCCAGGATCCTGCTCTGACAGGATTTATTTGGCCAGCAGCAATCATTTGTGCGTTGTTCCACTTGCTGCTCCATATAAGTGGTGATGCACTGGGACCATGTATACCTGGAGGACTGTCTCGTAACCTTTTCCGGTGTCTGGAGTCCAGGTCTTGCTTTCAGTTCTGACACTGACAAGGTGTGTGGTCTTGGTAAAGCACTGACCACAGCACATTTGCAGCCCTTTATGTCATGAGCCTGTGAGTGCCGAAGCACTCACAACTTCATATGAAAGAAGAGGAAGCCGCAGCACACAATGTCTCTGTAAATGTGACTTTAATATGCCTCTGGTTTATTTACCCATCTATGGAATTAGCAATATATACATTTCATAGAGCACTGAAATATTAATTCTTTATATTTGTAAGCCGGTCCCAGAATGGAAAACATTTTTACAGCACAAGTACAAAGAATTGCTGCTCTGAACTCCAGCCCACATGCAAAGGTTTGACAAAGGTATTTCCTTTGCAGTAACTTTACTTAGAATATGTCTAGTTGTAATTAAAAACATTTGCAATAAACAGAATAAAAATTCTAAATATGCCCTAAGTATTCCCAATTTTAACGCATCAAATAAAAGACAGAGAGGAGTGGAGAGAGCGTGCGAGACTGTGCATGCATGAAAACTCACAGAGGAACTAAAGGGAAAAAAAAAAGTAAGGAGAAATTTCAGGGTGAGTTTTACAATGTTTATAATCAAAGATGAAATTAATATTTTTTTGTAGAGAGCTGTATTAGAATGACTTTAAATCATTAATGCTTTTCATCATAGGTGGGCTTCCTTGATAAACGTATAAAGTCTTGAGAATAATTAGAGGCATCTTAAAACTTTAAAAATGACAGTTTTAGCTTCTAAGGATTCATTGTAATATAATAATACTGAATGCTTTTTAGTGTTACTTCTGCACTAGACATTTAATTACAGTCTTTGTGAGACATGTTATCTGTATAGTAACCAGTGCATAAAAAGAATGATATATACTTCTACATACAAGCTCTTGCTTGCCAGCTTTCTTTTTAAGATTATAGATTAAGATCTCCAATCCAGAATGTTCATGTCTTCAATCAAAACAACTTAATTTTAGACAATTTTCAGGAGGAATGGGGCATTCATTGTAATAGTATTTCTTCTCTCGTTGCTTTTCTTTTTACAGTAATACTTGAACGGTTGTTTAACAGCAGTTTTGGTTTGTTTTTTCTTTTTTTACCTGTGCGAGAGCCGAAAGTCAGCATTTCTTTGCTTGTTCAAAGGATAGATTATAGAACATCAAATGAAAAAGTATGTTTAACTTGAATATTGAGACAGAAGATTCAAAAAAAGTAAGAGTAGTTTGGTGGGGTTTTCACATGTACAGCTTAATGGTTGAAGGAAATTTGGAGCTTGCTTTCCCTGTGTCAGTTATTCAGTATTGTCTGATATGCGTTGTGGATAATGTAAATCTCTGGAATTCGTAACTTGGTCCGTGCACGGCTGTGGAATAGGGAGTTTGTTTGCAAGGAAGATCAGGTACATGAGAGTTTTCCTTGTGCTATACTTGCAGATTCTGGTAATTGTGCAGCGTGTGTAGGGTGCTCCTCCACACACTGAGTTGTGCCCGTAATTCCCATTCTGCACTTTGGTTATTTGCAGGACTGGGCACAATCGGAACTGCATCTAACCCCTTCAGAGCAGAGCTTTCCAATCGATCAGGTGCAGGTCCTTTTTCAGGTTTTGCTTTTTTTGCTTCTTAAGTATGAGTATTGTTCAGGAACACCACAATATTGGAGTAGGACCCCTCATTTCAGTACTCTATAAGAAAAGCTCACAGTGAAATCAGTCAACCAAAATCAATCTCTGTCCCCTTGACTGTATTGTATTGGGTTTCTTTTTCTTTCTTTTCTTCTTCATTTGACTTGCTGATTACCATAATCCTTTCGGCCATTCCTGTAGGATTTTGTTAGCATCTTTTTAAGATAAAGGATGTAATAATTATGTAATAACATTTTTGGATTTGAAACTTGTGATTCCACTAGTTTATTTGGATCGCATGTCCTATGAGAAACTGAATTCTGCATTACCAATTAAAATGACTATTAGGCTATGCATAGGTGCAGTTATTATTTTCTAAGGATTCCAGAAGAATTTCCTAGATGCCATGCCAGAAAATTAAACTGCTAAAACTTTTTTATTTGTGTGGCATGATGAAAGATATGCCTTAAGACACGTTATACTGTCTGACAAATTGCATTTCTAAACAGTATTTCATATAGGTTCTGTCTCTTTAAAAATGCAGTCTCCTCTATTTGCCCTATTAATTGTTGATATGTTGCCATCCACGAGACAAAAATTAGAGCTGTAATTAAATAATCATGTGATGCTCCTTAGTGCCAGTGAGAGCAAACTCATTTTTCCAGGCCCTGATGGTCACTGATTATTGTATTACTACTGGCTTGCTTTATTTTTTTTTAATGGCTCTATATTGCTGGGTTACCTAACCACTGCCCTTCTTTTCAAAATTAAAGGAATTGAAGAACATTAAGTCACTTAATTGGCCAGTGGTCTACAGGGACACAAAGTAGTCATACCTTCTCTGCTTTTTGGTCACTCAATTGGTTCTACTGGGAGAGCTACATCAGTGGTGTGGTTGCGTGCCATTTAATTTACACTGGTGTTTTGGCTGGGATGGAGGCATATAGGGAATGCCAGGAGAATTACAAAAGGAGCAGGGTATTAAAATTCAGAAATGATTAAAATTGAAATAAAAGGATGCTGCTTCTTTGCCAGTACTCTGGCAGTCATAATGACACATAGAGATTAGTTTCCACCTTCATCTTTTCCTTCTTTCTCATTTCCTCTTGTTTATTGTTGACACATTTTCCTTATGTCTCTGCTTCTCAGCGCTTTTTTTCACTGTTACATATTCCTACTTTTTCTCTTTCCTTAAGCATGGAGAAGCTTACTTAACCTTATTATAACAATAACAGAATAGGTTATTAATATTTAATATGCACATGATTAAAATTTCTCTCTTAAACATAGGTCAGCTCTATTATTAACTGACATGTTATTTTTCATTAAAAAATTTTTATTCTGCCCTTACGGTTTCTCAAACACCCTTTACTTTGGTGGTGATTTAACACATAATGTTTAGAAAACTGTGTTAGGCTAGTGAAAAAAAAGAACTTACCAGTCATGGATAATCAATTATGCATGAATTCAGATATAACAGATGGAAACTGGTGAGTTAAAGTTTCTCTTTAGCTTCATGATTTTTTTGTTTTGTTTTTGTGACACCTGTCTCTTATGTATAGATAAACATCTAACATAGCATACTGCTTTTCATGCATCTTTGTGGTTTTTTTCTTTTGGGGGGTTGTTTTTGTTGTTGTTGTTGTTGTTTCTTTTTGTTTCTGTTAGTGTGGCATAAACTCATTTTCCCCTGTTTCTAACTTACTATTTTTAATTTGTTTGTCTGTTGGCATTTCTATACCGCCTTACTTTTCTAGGGCCAAATTATCCTGTGATGATAGCACTTAAACTTCTCATAAACTACACAGCGTCATTTAACCTTAAAATTGTGTCAGCGTGATATTTTAAATTGTATGAGTTCACTTCTGCCTTCAGCTGCTCATGGCCTATAGTGTTACGACATGAAAGCAACAGAGTAGACTATGGCTGTGCATATGTATTCATATATGCATATGCACACATTCTTGTGATTGTGATACTTATACAGGCGTTCCCTCCGAAGGCATTAATTAAATTTCTTTCAATCCTTTGACAATGAAACAGATTGCTTTACTGCTTTTTATTAAAAACTTCAGTATGGACTGGGCATACAATTTCTTTTGGTCATGGAAAGATTTTCACAGGCCTAAATCAAGCAAAAGACAATAACCCTTCGCTACGTGCCCACAGCAACAACCAACTGGTATTATGTAAAAGAAAAGCTACATATAATTTTTTCTCTCTCTCTCTCTCTCTCTTTTTTTTTTTTTTTTTTTTACATAGAACATTCTAAAAGAGCTTGATGCATGTGCTTGGACGTGAGTTGACAGTTTTTTTGTGTAGTTCCTTCCTGGTGGCTTACTGGGGGATTCTTGTATTCGAAAGTGTCGTGTGTTTCAGAAACACAGGGATAAGGTGATTTGAACATGCTTTTTCTGTGACTGCAAAAATTTGGAGCATTTCTTCACCTGGCTCCACCCACATTTGAAGCATTTTTGGACGTGGTGCAGGGAGCTTTTCCATCTGTGAAAGAAAAATGATTTGATAGAGAATGCACCCCATATTTTTCATGAATAGAAAAATTCAAAATTTCTTGTGAGCATGTTACCTACATTTTTGAAGGGAAAATTGTACTATGGGAAGGAGTTTGTAATATAGCCTGCCAGGAATGAATGATATTGAAAAGAGTTCCTTAGAAAATGAACATGGACATTTTTGGACAATGTGAAAAGAATTGATTTCACATGTTATTTCGCCTGTCACAGGTGCACATGAACCTTCATGTGCATGCCTCATCTTCCCCACATGCTTCTTCCTCAGCTGTTCTTATACCAGCATCAAATACAAACTTTTCTCCCAAATGTTTATATGTAGTTCGGGAAATATATATGTATATATTTACGCTCGGGCATTTTGTTCTAGTACTAGAATGAGTATAAATGAACTGGCATGAATATTAACTTCATTTTGCCCTAAAAATGTCATATTCTAGTGGGTTCCCAACTGCTCTTACCCGTGTCAGCCTGTTTCCATTGTAGCTGATAGGCAGGAAATCTAGAAATGTAGTTATTTTAGCAAATAAATGCATTAAATGCTGGAGCGTGCTTTTGCTATAGTTTTGATTTTTTATTTTTTTTAAATCAGGACAAATATTTTGAACAAGTTACTTGGAGTAACATTTTGAAGTGACTTGTTTTTGCCTTCTGTTGTTTGCGCTTAAACTAAACATACACTGACACATGTATAGATGACCTTTATCTCAGTGACACTGCATATGATAAACGATTTTTGTTTTAGCACCCAGATATTAACATGTACCTTGTTCCTTAAAAGAACTGTGAACATTAACAGCTAATTGTTCCTGAAAAGAACTGTGAAAAACTCATTCATTTTATCTTCGTTATTGTGGAATCTTCTGAGTTTGAGATTGGAACAAGTCCTAGAAGAAAAAGTGAATTCGGCCAAAACCACCAACTTTCAATTTGTTTTACACCAAAACCACACATTTTGCATGTATTTTATGTACAATGAATATTGACTCCTGTCAAGTTTGGCCGTAATTAGATGCACAGTTTTACTTAAAAGGTTTTGAACTTTAGAAAAAGTCTAGAAGAACCTGGGCAGAGTTCTGAGTTAACAATGAAACTG
This sequence comes from Anser cygnoides, assembly GCF_040182565.1. Classification (NCBI taxonomy): domain Eukaryota; kingdom Metazoa; phylum Chordata; class Aves; order Anseriformes; family Anatidae; genus Anser; species Anser cygnoides. The sequence goes on along the minus strand of NC_089874.1, from coordinate 38,809,016 downwards.
GAAACAGGACATTTCATGTGGTTTTGGGTTTCATAATGAAAGTTTGACATAGTTCAAGTCATCAATCAGTTCTAACCATTTCCTTAGACTTCAACTCTTCCATATTTTCAATTTTTATCAGTAGATTTTATTTACGCTATCAGGTCAAAGAAAAAGATGATAGTTTGTCCTGGTGGCGAAGTGTTCCAGTGTAACGAATCAGTGCTGTTTGAGCTCACAGAAAGCACCTGAACTCAAGTTAATAATGCTTGAATAGTCCTTCTGCAGCACTAACCGCAATGGTTCAGATTTTCTACCATACCATGCAGTTTTGCTTGGGCTGTGTGAAATTCATCCTCACTCAGAAGTGTTGGATTAAACTTCTGTATGCCTAAAAGCATTCTCTTTTTTTTTTTTTTTAACTGGGAAAGAAACATAGAGGTTGGAGGTGATGGAAGAGGAGTCAGGAAAGGAAAGAAAAGCTGAATCAGTGAACAACACCGCAAAACGCTTTAGAGATAATTTGGTGTAACATTGCTTTTAACAAGCAAAACTAACTGAAACTCTACTAGTTTATATGTCTGGGGATCACTCTTTACATAGTATTAAATTAATAGAGCTTCTGTTCAGGCACATCCCTAAAATAACTGCTTATCAACCAACTCTTCGTCCAGGTAACAATTATATGACCATCTCTTTCCTATGAGTTACCTAGCACTGTGATGATCAGGGTTTTAACAGGAACTATTCTCTTTTCTTATTCTCTTATCTTGTATTAAATATGTTCACATGATAGGCCTGAAAATTATACTTCTTTGGAGAAAGTTGGGAAATCAATAACCTGCAAAACACGCATTTATAACATAGGTAACTTGGCTGATCCTAAGATGCTGGCTTTCCTCCTTTCTTCCAGCTGCCTAATTGCATTAAAACTATTATATAAAATTCTATTGCCTTTTTTTGCTTGTTGTTTTTTGTGGAAGTAGTTGGCTGTAGCTGCCACATGGAAATTACAAGCGTGACTCATCAAGGATCTAGTCTACTGTTATGGATAGAAAAGGATATAGTCTACAAAATATATATATATTTTTTTTAAGTTGAAGCTTATTATTTGAAGTAGTTCTGAAATCCATAGTCATAAAAATATTGGCTTATATTAAATACCACGTAATTAGTATTTGTGGAAGTTGCAATGCTAATAATATGCTTAGGGAATGAACTCAGTTTGTCCGCAGAACAGGTAGAGATTGGGCAACTACAGAGTAAGAGTTATGTGATTAAGCCATTAATATTCATTAATGAATGATTAATGCTGCGATCTTTTATGGGAATGTGGACACCTGTCTATTGCAGTTTCAACCAGCTAGGATTCCTCGTGGCAGGCCGAGGTGAAAGACTTTCTGTTCTCATTAGCAGTCATGTTCACCCTTCACTTCCTCCACCACGCCAAACAGTTTTATTGGCTTTTTTTCTGTTATCTTCTTCCAGTAATTTGCCTCTTCATGACTTGTTTGGCAGCCAGGGGCAAACCTAAATGACTGTTGGGACCACATCAGCAAATGTATGTATTTACTTCAGTTATACCTTCATCCTAGTCAAAATACATGTAGAGCTATGAAAGGTGCTTATGCAAAATGGTGCAGTAGTTTGACTAAAAGTAATTTGTTTTATCCCAAACCACATTTTGCATATTCCTATTCAATTCTATTTTTAAAAGAAAATTCCATGATTGAAATACACTGCAGAAAATGTTTGTGGGAGTAAACGAGCCTCGTCACATAGGCAATCAATAGGGAGATGTCTGTTTGTATATGATTTTACATATCTGCAAGCAAGCGGAGACATCCAACTACAAAATACTGCACCATGGGACACTGTGTAGATATCTGATACTTTCCAAGGGATCTGGGGTCCGTAAACTAATGAGTGCTCTACATGTAGCCATATATGTAGGGTTTTCACCTCTGGCGAATATGGTAAGGATAATTTACTTCACTTAATAAGCAATTAAGTGCAGTTCAATACAGCTGACTCCTGTAAGTTAAATATCCATTTTACATAACTGTTTCAGGACACTGTATGTGAGAGAACACAAACGAGCAGAAATTGCTCATGCAAAATGTGAGAGGGGACGACAGCTTGTGTGCGATGCCTTTCAGTGCTATGAATTTCATTTCATAGCACTTTTGCTTTTTGACAGGCATACTATCCAGGCTGGGGCAGGTTGCAGTCAAAAAAAATCTAGGTTGGTATGTAACTTTGGCACTCAGCGTGGGGGATGTCGGTGAATGCAGCGATCCCCATCGGTGTGCATCGAGAGCTTGGGGCGCGTGAAAGTTGCGACTGCCGCAGCCAGGTCGGCTGCGGGTTGTGCGTGGTTGGGCACCTGCAGTTGTTCAGGGCAAAACGGAGGGGAAGGCAGTCAGCAGAGACTGAGAAGCACCTTCAGTTGGAGGTGCAACGCTTGTAGGGCTTCGGGACTGAGTCCACACCACAGTGGCGACTGTGCTGGGGCTTGCACAGATGGCTATGGGAAAGGACAGTAGGATGTACAGGCACTATTTCCCCCTAACGCTTCTGTGTACCCCATGCAGAAATTAGGCACAAACTGCCAGGGAGCCATCCACCTTTTGGCCATAGATGTTTCTCTTCAGAAAGTCAGGCACTGGTATTTTCATTGCCTTGCGGTCCAGCAGTTACCGCTAGCCGTAGATGGCCCCTCACAGCGCGGAAAATACTGCTCAAATTCTGAGTAAAGCGAATTTCCTGACAGTCCCGCTGCTGCGCGGCTTCTCTGCATCACCTCCAGCACGGGCGGGAGCTGACGAGTTACCCAAATGGCTGCAGAGTTGTCAGAAATACATATTTACAAAACCCAATCAGCCTGATCTCCCCAAAGAAATCTGATAAAAGAGAATACACAGCCATGCTGGTTTTACTCTGCTGCCAGGTCATTTCTGTTTGTGTTGCACAAGAGCCAAGCCTCAAGATTTGGGCCCATATTTCCTAATTTATTTTGAACAAGAAAAGATTGGAATGGAGACCTTAGAAGGCACCGAGGCAGCATGCCACACTGGAGAATTTGTTTTGTTTTGCAGCCACTGAGACCGCTGCTCGAGAGTTAATTCATGGTGGGGGTGAAGAAACACAGTCCAACTTTACAACTATTTGTCTTAATTTCAATGTAACCTAGCACAAAATGCATTTATATATAAAAAAATACAGTGCAACAACTTTATTAAGGATTAATAAGCTTTATTAAGCATATATTTGTTTGCTGAATGTTGACTAGAAGCTATGAAAAATGTGATGTTACTCTTGCTGCATGTTTAAATGATTGCCTGCATATGTATCCATGACAATATCTATTCATCTTCTGTTCTTTATATATGTTTTTATTATAAATATCTTTCTTCTAGTGGAACATTTTAATATCAAAGTTGACACAGTGAAGTGCAAATTGGAATAGGTCAAATGAAAATCAGATATCTGTATCTTGAATTCATTCCAAGTAGTTGCGTATTGATAAGAGAAATCTGCTGCCTATATGCCAAGACGCAGCAGCCCTCAGTTACCCGTGCTTTCTAGTTACAGCACAGGTTCCACGCTCCACCTCCCAAGTCTGCAGTAAATACTTTACCAGACATAGGTGATACACAGAAATTAAATTAATCTGTGTTGCAGGGAGTTTGTAGGGCTTAGTACATATATGCAGCTTCAAGAAGACAGTGATTTTCCGTAATCATTTATCTCAAGCATAGGAAGCATATGCATGATTATATAATTAACAGAATATTTGTTTGTCAGTGTTTGGTTAGTGTGCATAATAATATCATTATTAGGCCTTCTGTGCTCCTGTATTATCAGATTGTTATCTCCCTGCTCCTTTAATTCTCTGTCTCTGCTTTTTAGATTAATCACTTTGTTTTACTCTGAACATTTTAAGGGTTTTTTGACCATGAAGGGAATGGTTTGTGACACCAAAGCAGAAGTTATTTTAGAACAGATTGTAATCTTTTTGTTTTCTTGGTGGTTGTTATTGTCATATCTGGTAATCATTCTTATAAAGTGGTGTTTTAGTCCCGAATCTTGTTCCAAATCATATTTTTAAATATCAGATCTATTCTAACCAGCTCTGCATCCCTCAAATTATCTTCACTGCATCCCTCAAATTATCTTCCTTTTTCTCCATCGCACTGCAGGAAGCGTGCTGCCAGCTGAAACTCCCTCATCTTTCATGTTTTTCTTCTTTAGTGGTCAGTCTTGCTAGCTACTAAAGTTTACTGCAACAGACTTTCCTGGAAAAGATGAAAACTGATACAATATTGATATTTTCCATTGCGCTCATGAAGTTTAAATTCAACTAGTAAATACCGTCTTTCCTCCAACGGTTCAAATGTATTGGGAAATAATTCTTTTTTCTTTCTTTCTTTCTTTCTTTCTTTCTTTCTTTCTTTCTTTCTTTCTTTCTTTCTTTCTTTCTTTCTTTCTTTCTTTCTTTCTTTCTTTCTTTCTTTCTTTCTTTCTTTCTTTCTTTCTTTCTTTCTTTCTTTCTCTTCCCCTCTCTCTCTCTCTTTCTTTCTTCCTCTTATTTTTTTGGAGGGACTGAATAATATTCAATCTATCGTCTTGGAAAAAGATGGGTTTCTAAATAAACAACCCGCAAGACAGTTATCCCTTGATCATATGTTATGGAAGATGTCATCTACATTTTCCCTTGTTTTTCTCTGTGAAATGTGTTTCTTGTTTTTTCCCCTTTTAAGCACTCTCAGTAACAATCTTAGTAACCTTTTTCAGGACATGCAACATCTGTACAACTTTTCATGTTTCCTATGTATTCCACCTCCACTTGCCCTGTTCTGAATAATAGCATTATGTAACACTGTACTCATGTTCAAGCATTGCATTTCTTTGCTTCTGAGATTATAATCTATTTTGTGTGTTGCTGAATATGATAAATATTTCATGTATTTCACCCTATTACCATTTTCTTTTTCTTTTTTTTTTTTTCTGTATGCTGTTTGTGCTTACTTGGGTGAATGTCAGCTTGCTTCTTTACCCGGTCCTGATGCATTCCTCTTGTTTTATAGTAGTACGTGTAGCGATAATTCTGCTCTTCATAGATTTATTGATTTGCCTTCCCTTTGCTCAGAGCCCATGCTATTTTGCGTACTCTACAACTGTTATCAGTCTCCCCGCTTGCCTACTTTTGCTGCTGCGTCAAGTTTGTATGTGCAGGTCGCTATTTTTTTTTAAGTTGCTCCCCTAACTATTTGGGTTTTATACCCGCCTGCGCAGCAGTTCACGTTTCTCTGGTTGGTGATGCAACGCCCCTTGTTAGACATAGCGCCTTCAAACACCATGCCCTTTATCAATAAAGAACTTTAATTTTTCTCTTATCTCGCAGCCTGTACAAACTTGTTGCGTTCAAGTTCGGCTAGTTGGGTTACTTTTTTTTTTTTTTTCTCGTGTTGTTGTTGTTTTTCCGAGTGCATTGTGGGAAGAAGTTACGGCTGGCTGCCGGTTATTTCTGCTGTCAGCGCGCTGCCACCTTCCAGCCCTCGCCTTGCTCTGGTGGCTGCGGGGACCCCCCTGCCCCGGCCCGGGCCCGCCGCGGCCTGGCTCAGCCCCCTCCAAAACCCAGCACCGGGGATGACCCCTCCCGGGACGGGGCTCGGTGGGGGGCTTCTCCCAGCCTTTTAGGAGAGCCGGGGGGTGCAGAGGGGAGGGAAGGGCATGGGGAGGGGGGGGGGGGGGGGGGGGGGGTAGCAGAAGTTTGCTCCGCTCCCCCTCTCCCCGCGGCCCCCCCCCCCCCCGTCGCCGTGCACCTGCCCGCGCAGGCTCCGCGGGGCGGGGCGGGGGCTCCGCGCCGTGCCCACGCTGGCAGGATATTGTTCGGCCTTCATCCCCGCCCCTCCTCCTCCTCCTCCTCTTCTTCCTCCAGCAGGCCCCCCCCACACACACACCGCCGCAGGCCCCCATCTGCCGCCTGGGGGGGTGGGCAGCTTGCGGCGGTGTCTGCGCGGCTCGGTTCGGCCCGGCCCGGCCCGGCTCGGCTCAGCACGGCGGGCATTGTGCGCGGCGCAGGCAGGGCCGCCTCACCCGCAGCCAGCTGGCTGCAAATTCGTGCGCGCCCGGAAGCCGCACGCCCTCTTCCCCCGGCCCCCCCCCTCCCCGAGCCACCCCCGCGCACCTCCCGGAGCCCCCCCCCGGCCCGGCCCGGCGCCCCCCCCTCGGTGCCACCACCTCTCCTCTCCCGGCCCCCCCCCCCTCCAACCTCAGCTCCCCGGCCCTCCCCTCCCCCATGCCTCTCTCCTTCACCACCACCACCTCCTCCTCCTCCTCCTCTGCCACTTTCTCTCTCTCTCTCCCTCTCTCTCTCTCTCTCCCTCCCAGGACGCGTCGGATGATCCGGGGCCGCCGGGGAAGGGCTCCGGGCAGCAGCGGGGAGGCTGCGGGTTCCTCCTCCCCGTTTCGGGGCTGTATTATTATTAAAAAAAAAAAAAAAAAAAAAAAAAAAAGCGAGCCGGTGGCCTCGGTGTTATTTTGTATTAAAATGAGGAGGAGGAAGAAGAAGCAGCGGCAGCGGCAGCGAGCGGTAGCGGAGAGGAGGCTCTGAGCAGGGGACGGCGGCGGCGGCAGCAGCAGGAGGAGGAGTAGTGATGAGTCAACTAATAATTTAATGGGGACAGAAACAGGGAGAGAGAGAGAGAGAGAGAGAGGGAGAGGAGGGGGGGGGAGAGAGAGAGAGCAGAGCCAGGCAGCTCCGTCCGGGGACACACACACATACACACGCACACACAGACACAGAGCCGTGTAACATCCAGCAACAACCACCAAACCGGCCTAAATAGCAGCCCTCCTCAGCCAGCCAGGGGAAACGAGCATTAAAAAAAAAACAACAAAAAAAAAAAAAGGCAAAAAAGAGAGAGAGACCAAAAAAAAAAAACAAACCCAAAGCCTACCATTATTATTCTTTTCCATTTTTGTTTTTTGCTGGTTTGGTTTTTGTTGTTGTTGGCTTTTTGCAGCCTTTCTATTTTATATTTTTGCCCCCTTCTTGCGAGTAACTCTTCTTGGAGTTCCCAGATTTTTTTTTTATTTTTTATTATTTTTTCCTTCGCAGAAAGAGAGCCAGGTTTTGATTTTGATTTTTTTATTTTTTATACAGAGGTTTTTGTGATTTTTTTTTTTTTTAATTACAATTTCTCCCGGTTTTGGACTCGGAGGGGGAGTGAAACCTCGTCACTTTTTGTAGTGGTGGTGGTGTGCCTTGTTGTGTGTGTTTCCTTCCTCCCCTCTGTTCTTTTTCTCTCTCCCCTCCTCTCCTTGCTCCCTCTCCCCCCTCTCTCGCACAACAGCCCCCGGTAAATGAGAGGAGACAGGTCCTCTCTGCCTTTTTTTTTTTTTTTTTTTTTTTCCTCCCCGGACCGCAAAGGCGAGATTAAAAGTGGCATTTTAGTGCCTTTTCCTGCAATTTTTTTTTCTCTTTTTTTTTTTTTTTTTTTATCTCCAGTAGCGATCTCTGGGGCTGAGGTTTCCGCAGAAAGTTTGGGGGCTGTTACGGTGTGTATTTTGGCGGAGGGGGAGGGGAGCGGGTTCCTTCTGTGTGTGCTGCTCCTCTGGGTGCCTATTGGAGAATAATAGTGTAAGTGACAACCTAGAAGTAGACTTTCTGCTCTTCACACTGGATAGAAAAGCTGCCTTTTTTTTTTTTTCTGCTTTGATTTTTTTTTTTAATCACCCCCCTTTCTCACTTGCTCCTGTACGCATTGGTTTTGTTTTTGAAAGGATAGCTAGACTTAAGTCACCCTCCACCTCAATTTAAACCTGGTACTTTATTTTTTTATTATTATTATTCTTAATTCCTCGTTTCGAGCGTTACACTTGTCTGATCAATTCGCTCTCCAGCTCCTTCTTCTGTTGCTAAACCTTGAAAACGGGCTCTCTCTAAAGATATTTACTATAGATATATATTTTTTTTTTTGCCCATTGCCATTTTTTTTTTTTTTTGCTCATGGCTACTCCGTTTCTCGCTCTCTATTTTTGCCCCTCCCCGCCTAGAGGAAAATAGCAACAAGAAAACAAGGCAAATAAGCGAATATTAGGGGAAGTAGCCCTCAGGTCTGCTGCCCCCCCTGCTTCCCCCCCCTGCTCCCCCCCCAAAAGGGGGGACCTAGAGAACATCAGTCTTGAACTTCTTCCTCTTCAAGAGCTCGGGCTGCAAAGGAAACCTCCTTTGTTTTTGTTATTTATATGCTGTCAAGTTTTGAAGTGGTGAGTTTCGGGTCGGTTTTGCTAATTTCACTCCGAAAACTGCAGTGTTTCTGTTTCTAGATAAGTACTTTGCTTCTTTGTCTCTTTAAAAGGTCACAGCGAAAGCTTGGCCTGGATTGCCAGAGCCATATGGAACGGATAAGTGCGGAGCCTCTCGCAAATGTGATTATGGGGTTTTATGGGGGAGGGAGGGAAGAGGAGGGGAAACGACTGGGGAGGGGGCTGGTTCAGGAGGAGAGGGAGAAATAAGATAATAGCGGCGGGGCTCCTCCATCGCGACAAAAGGAGACGCGGCACCGGCTTCTCATTGAGAAATCGCGCGGTGGGGCCGTACGCGTTACGCTGGGAAACCGTGCCTCGAAATCGGGCTCTGCTCTGAACGCCTGTGCCGAGAACTTGTAGTTGTGAAAGATGCCGAAACGCGAAACCCGGGGAAACTCTTGGCCTGGAAGCGGAGGAGATAATAGTTCCTCCTCCCTGCAAACCCTCTCTCCCTGGGCAGGCCACGCTGGTTGTTGCTCATCACTATTCCAGGCTGAGGTTTCAGTGAACTTTAGCCTTGGGCATGGAGTTTAAATGAGTAAATTAGGTGTTTTATGTGCATGTAATTTTGCTTTGTAACATAAAGCTTTTTACAAGATGACTAAGCGGGGAGAGGATGCCGATGGGTGGGTATTCTAAGGCCAAGCGAAAATGACCCATTTGGTGTTTTGGTTGTAGTCAGGGTATTAACTGAGCTGCGATCTATCACTTTTATGCACTGTACATGATGTAGTGCCATTCTGACTCATGATGACTAGATACTTTTTGTAGCAAAGAGCCTTGGTGCATTAGAGTGCTTCCGAAGTTGCCAAAAGTGGCGAGGATTTTCTCGTTCAAGGCGTCTTTATTATTATTTAATACCCCTTCCCTTTATATTTCATTTTTAATCCCCTTATTCTTGAGAGAGGGCAGCCTCAGAAAAGCAGCCCTATAGCACGTTAGCATCGTCAGAAACATCGGAAGATGTTAACGGTTTGAGACTGTAATTCTTTCCTTAGACTACAGTTAACACAGTAAAAGAAAAAAAAATACTCTCTTCAGAAAGTGGCTAAAATAGGCATGTTTAGCGTTAATGAGAGACACGACCTAAAACAGATGGGATCAAGATGAATGGGAAACCTTAGCATGTCACCTTGCAGCATAAGGAAAAATAACGATTTTCTAAACTTTAGCTATTCGCTGGCATTCTTTAGGTTGCTCGTAAACATTCGCATTAATACATTACCTCTTTCTTCACCATATCAGGAAAAACAGCGCAGTGTTCACTGCAGAAAAAAAATAGTTTACAGAATTGGCATATATACCAATGACATAGAATAGTATATTAAAAAAATAAAATCCCAAGATGTTTAGACTTTAATAGCTTTGCTATGAATTGTGCAGAAAATGTGTTGAATTACTAGGCAACTGAAAGAAAGTAGCAATTATCAGATTCGCACCAGTCTTTCTAAATATGACTTCCCCAGTATTACTATTTGTGCTCGGTAATGTAAATACTAGTTCATAAATTAATGTCTAGCCACCTGTCCTTAGTGATTATCTTATATGCATAACATAATTGTGAGTGTAGTCACACCTTTTCTCCGTCAGAGAAAGGTAGGGTAAAATCCCTAACAATCATAACAGTATTGATGAATGAAATCATAACCAGAAAGATGTCTCTGTTCTCAGCAACTGATTGCCTTTCTACTTGGTAAAATTGTTTCTGACAAGTGACAAAAATCCTTGAAACTTACTCTGTTACGTTCTAGGCTTGGGGGATTTTTAATGATTTCAGTGGAATTGTTATTCGTGGACTGAGGTTTCAAAAGTTTATAAAAAGGGAAATATAAGCATGCTAACAAATACCTTTTCTTAATTTGCTATTGAAATTGCTTCCGTTTTTGGGTTTCATGTAGCTGTGCCAGTGTGTAACTTTGCTTTGCATCACCAAGGGATTCTTTATTTTTAAGGGTTTCAAATGTCTTGTCGAAATTGTGATTTTTTTTCAGCATTGTGTTTTGTGAGATGCTGATTTTCTTCCTTTTTTTTTTATTTTTTTAAGAAAACAAACTACTCTTTAACGGTTAAGGCTTAACACCTTTAAATTTTCATATGCTTATCTTGAACTTTGCAAAAGTTGATAAACTTTCTGTATAAAATCAGTTGGGCAACTCAAAAGCAACCACCTCCCGCCACTGCTTTCTGAAGTTGAATGTTAAATTGTCAAATTCTCTTCTAATTTTTATTTTCAAGGTGTGGGGGGAAATTGTGAATGGCCAGTCTTCTACTTCACTAATAAATCTGTTGCTTCCTCAGCTAAAGTTTTAACAATCTCTCTATTGTTGTGCATACATTTTTTATCAAGTAGATTGAGAACAGTTTCAGGAGAATCTTTTTCTTTCTCTCTCTGTCTGTCTCTCCCTCTTTCTCTTTCTCTCTTTAACACAATAAAAACACCCGGGTTTAATAACAGCCCCTTCTGTGAGATTTGTAACAATAGCTGTGTTGGAGCACATACCTTGACAAACATCATCATTTATAAGAGTCTTAGTACCTCTCAGATTTATAATAACTATGAAGATTTTTTTTAAGGGGTACTCCAGTTGGCTTTTTAGAAAAATAATTCCATCAGATTATGATGCGATCCCTCTGTAAACTGGGGTATGGGGTCATTTTTGGAGAATAAGTTTGTATCTTTTAAAAAAGGCATCTTCTCCTAGTTAAAATAGTTACTTGTTCTTCTTTATGAGCTTACGATACATATATATCTCTGTACATGTGCAGGCTGTGTACGTATACATATGCGCACACGTGTACAACATATATATTTTTTTTTTGAATCATGGCAGGTGATCTTTAGAGGCGGGACTGAGTATGGATCATTTGAACGAGGCAACTCAGGGGAAAGAACATTCAGAAATGTCTAACAATGTAAGCGATCCGAAGGGTCCACCAGCCAAAATTGCGCGCTTGGAACAGAATGGGAGCCCATTAGGAAGAGGAAGACTTGGAAGTACAGGAGCTAAAATGCAAGGAGTGCCTTTAAAACACTCTGGACACCTGATGAAAACTAATATTAGAAAAGGTAACACTTTTGTTAATTCTGCATTTGAGAAATATGAATTATAATATGGGGGGGGGGGGGAGAAGCATACTTTTGCAGACTCTACTTCATTTATATTTCAGGATTAAATCTCCATTCTAAAATACTGTATATTCCCAACTCTGATATAAATCACATTTGGGAAATGTAAGCTTCATGCTTGGGTGGAGCATCTTGCTTTACAGGGTGGAGTCTGATTTTTGTTAAGGTAAAGGCTAGCTGCCCTGATTAAAGCAAATTCCTACATTGAAATAGAAGTAATGTAATGCATTAATTCTTTGAGAAAGCGTTGGTCTCAGAAACGCAAAAACATGTAAGAGTAAATACCGAACCCCTGAAACAAATTCTCGCCTTTCCTCTTAATGATGGTCCAAGCTTGGAAGGGCAGCACTATTTCCATAACAGTTGCAAGTTGGTTGAAAGGAGAGTGTATAAATCTTTAGGTATCACATTGGAAAAGTCATTTATGATGTCAATCTTCGCAGTTTATTTTCTTAAGTACAATTCATTATTGAACAATGAACAACTTGGGTGTCATATTTTTCAGTGGCTGGTTTGCTGTAATTAGACATTTACACAAGGAAAAGGCACATTTAGAATCACTGATGTTTGTATATGGATGGCTTTTGTTTGCATTAAAAATACTTTCAATGGACAATAATCTATAAATTTTACATACCATAATATAGAAGCTTTTTTTTACCATGTTCTGCAGGCTTGCTAATTTAAATCAAAAGATGTTGTATGTAATTTGGCATTTGTATTAAAACAGCCTCTACTTTTCTCAGTATAATCAGTATATGTTTGTAATCCGGATTTTTCTTGCATTTGCTAAGCAAAGTGCAAAATGCAACCAAGACTATTAAACGCACAAAGTTAGAAGGCAGAGGAATTTCATTGTGTCTGATGCATAACATTTATCGTACAATCATTTATTTTTTCCTCGCTTTGGCGAAAACAAAGAATATATTGATCCTGAAATGAACAGACACAGCAGTCCGTATTGTTAGATCTTTATCTATTAAAAATGGAAAAACAGCACTTCAGCAAATTCTTTGGCCTCTGCTCATGATTACCCTATTTATTGATTGTTTGCCAAGAATGTATGCATCTTAAGAAAGCCAGGGTAAGAGCATTAAAAATATAATTTATTACGGCTTTTCAAGCAGAGTGCATTAATATTGTACAGTGAAGCAGTGGGGCTATATAAAAAGGACTTTCTGACGCCTGCAAACATATAAGTTCCATAAAATCCTAAATAGGAGATTTCAGCTGTCTCTGGTATTATGTGATATTTGCACAGCAAACTTTAATGCCAGGACAGTTTTAGACAAGGATTCTACAGACTTCACTGCTCCTTATGGCAGACGTGCTGTTTACACAGACTCGTAAACCTTCAGCAAAAGCTCTAACACTGCCTTCAGGTTTAAATCATGCTGTATTTTTAGCAGCGAGCGCTGACCAGTGCTCTCCCCTTTAATACTAGAAGGTTATGGAGTTGCTGCACTTGGAGGTCTTGCCAAGCACTAGCAGGAGAGATCAGCCAGCTGAGGTTGTGCTCTCCTGTACAACATTTTTCACATTAACAGAAGGACACTAGTGACAGTTTGCTAAAAGATTTAGTAGCTTGATTTGTAGTCAGATGATACCTGTGTCACAGTACCAGGATCCACCTTCGATAAGCTACGCTGGACATCAAAATTTGGCCAGGAGCGTCTCCTGTTTTGTTTAAAGTACTACATTTTTCAGAATGTTGTAACTCCTGAGACCGCATACCTCTTAAAAACTGTGCTGACATGCAATGCAGTACCTGTGCATTGCTAGTTTTGTGTCTGATCATAACCTGATTTGTAGGAACTGATAAGGAAAAAGACAAATCTGCCTTGGCTGTTTTTGAGTGTATATGCAGTGTTTGCTAAAATGAAGCTTTGTTTACATTTCATCTTCAGGTATTAGCAGTGAAACCACTTAAGAATTTTGAGCTCTTTCTTTCAGTCAGATGGTAGTAGGTGAAACATCAATTGTAAGAGTGTGAAAGGAAGGGGGGGGGGGGGGGAAACAGCCAAAACCTTTCTGCAGATGAAGTGTGTGTGTGTGTGTTGGAAAGCTCTTCACAGCTTAATTAAAACCAATGAAGAAATCACCAGTTTGCACGTACTGCTTTTGCTTTGGTCTTCTCTCCCTTCCTGACCAGTCTCGCTGAGATTTGAAAAACAAGACACAAACACACATACATACACACACACACAAAGAAAAAAAAAAAAAAAAAGCTCCTTCCTGCACTACATAAATATTGGCAAGCTTTTAGTCTTGTCTTTCATGCTGAGCCTATTGGGCAAACTGGAGTGAGTTTGTGAGCTTTTCCAAGCGAGCCTGAAGGGGTTTGTTTGCCAGAGATTGACTCTCTGGTGAACAGATGTAGTTTAAATATACAAGCTTAAAAGGTATCTTTTTTACCGTGATTTCTTGCTAGATGTTACGGTACAAGTCAGCGGACGTGATCTTAAAGCATTTCTGTTGTCAACAGTAAATCTTCCTTTTCAGCTGCAGGATGCCTTGTGCACCGGAGCAGGTTAGGAGGCTCTGTCAGTCTAGAGGGCAGTGGTTATAGAGGCATTAACATTGTAGGACTAATTGGAGTTCCTGGGTGCCCTGTTAAAATAACCCTTGTCATCATTTATGCTAAAGATGATACCCCTCTGGCAGGCTGCCATAAGGCGGTTCAGTACATCTGCTTTTAACCCTTTGGCTTTCTGTCGCCGGGAGATCCTAACCTGGGACAGGGCCGGGGCGGAAGGCCACGGGGCGAGGTGCCTCTGGCAGGCCGGGAGGGGTTCTCTCAGCGTCTGGAGACCCGGCTGCTGGCGGGGATGATTTCCCCAAAAAAGCCTGGGTTGTTCGTTAATTTTCCTGTCTGCTGTCAAAAAGGAATTAAAGGAATAAAATAAAATCCAAAAGGAAGGGAAAGGGGTGGTTTGCTCAATATTCTGTATGGCAGGGGGAAGGGTCTGTCGTGAAATGCTACAAAACTAGAAATTAGTAATCAGTTTCAGGCATACCGAAATAGCAGTGAACACCAGGAATGTTGAATGCAAGCGCATGAGGCAACAACAAGAAAGCCCAGGCTGCAGGTACACTACTCAAAACTGAATTGAAATCACGGTTTGTTTCTTAAAGATGTGAGTGAAAGCAGTGCTCAAGTGCACTCAATGAATGAGGCATGAATTAGTGTTAACTTTTGCCTTGTTTCCTCGTGTGCCCTTTTCAGAGCAAATGTATAACACGCGAGGTGATTTGTTGTTGATGCTGAAGGTAATGAAATATTTTTGGCAGAACTGAGAAAGTTTTAGTGTTAACGAACAAAATTATGTGGCTGGTACTAAAATGGCATACACTGAAGACATCTGCAGTGTGTATTTAGGTTCTCGTGCTGCCTGCTACTCACAACAAATCAGGCAGGACAGAGAGAATCAACTTCTCTTCAGTCAACCTTGTGATTTCTATAGCAGGTAATTCTTTCATCTGTACCCCATCAAGGAAGGTAAATTTGCATTTCTGCTTTTCATAGAGCGGGGTATTTTGCAGAACTTTCTCTTTTTCGGGGAGGGCGAGGGGAAAGGACTCGGGGAATATGTTTATCAAATATTTGTGATGATTCCTGATGCCTCGTCTGCCTGTTCATACAGGTTTTATTTACATAATGCTTTGTAGACCCACCTACTCTACTATAACTCCAGTTTAATACGTGAAATTTATTTTTTTTTTTTTTTAACAGGAAGTATGCTTCCAGTTTTCTGTGTAGTGGAACATTATGAAAATGCCATTGAGTATGATTCTAAGGAGGAGCATGCAGAATTTGTGCTGGTGAGGAAGGACATGCTTTTCAACCAACTGATTGAAATGGCATTGCTATCACTCGGATATTCTCACAGCTCTGCTGCCCAAGCAAAAGGTAAATAATGTTAGGAAATTGTACAATGAATTGTGCTTGTTTGGGGGGTCCTGAGGGAGGGGCAGGATTTCTTTCAGGAATGAGATGCAGGTTTCACTTCTTAAACTTCTTGCAGATTCTGTCTCTGTTGTTGCTTTTTTTCCTTAATGTATTTTTGTTTAGTTAGCTCACGTTTTGTTCATGTGGAATGTTGAGGTAGACACTTTTTTCTTTATTTTTTTTTTAAGAAAAAAAGACTTCAACTGAATCATTAGTATGCTTATTGACCTTAATAATCTGCTCCACTGAGGATCCACAAGGAAGTGTAAAGCATATTTGAGCAGATGGACTGTTGAGAGTCAACTTGCATTTATGACTGAATATCCAGCTCTGTTTCTTTTATTTTGTTCCTGATGATTTTATAGACTGCAAAGTATTTTTTTTAACTCAGTCCTTGCATTGCAAAATCCTTTATAATTTGTTAAGAAGGGTAACTACTGTATTATGTCCTATTGAATTAATCACAACTTGAGGAAAATATGCTTCTATGTGTATTAAAAAATCTCTACTGTAATGTATTTGTATAATTTCACAATACACATAAAGAATGCCCTTGGTGATGTGTGAGTAGGTGTTCTGTTGTTTTTTTGGTTGTTTGTCTGTTTGTTTGTATGTTGGTTTTTTTTTTTTTGGGGGGGGGGGGCTGTCTGTTGTTTTATAGTGTCAGATTTAAGAAGCTAGAAACAAAACTGCCAATCCTGTTAAAATTGGTTATTTTTTTTTTGCCCCTAGGAATTAACAGGTACATTAATTTTTTTGGTTTTGTCCTCCTTGCCCTCCTTCCTCTTCCAAAAAAAGAAAAAAAAAGAATATCTATATATATATATATGTATATACCCCACAGGGCTTATCCAGGTTGGGAAGTGGAATCCAGTTCCACTCTCCTATGTGACAGATGCCCCTGATGCTACAGTAGCAGACATGCTGCAAGATGTGTATCATGTGGTCACACTGAAAATCCAGTTACACAGGTAAGTTGCATACCAGTTCTGGGAAGTGAACTGTTACTTGTCAGCTCTCATGGTTAATATTGCTTGTATTTAATTCCCGCTGTGCTGTGTGCTCAAAGTACAAAGGCTTATCTAAATTCCTTTTTAGTTACCCTAATTCTTCTTTAACTTACAGCATACTATTGCAGAAAACTTTTATAGCTCTGATACATAGATTTTCTTTGGATATCTCATTAAAACTATATTGCATTTTAGTCAATTAAATGATGCATTACAAGAAGGCATTTTACATAAAGTTTACTTAAGAGAAAAATATTTTTGCATATCATGAACAGTACCATCTGTGTGCATTTTGTAAAAGAATGACTTGCTCACACTTATTGTTGCTGTCTAGGTTCTTAAATTTCACGGTAACAAAAAAGAAAAAAAATGGTTAATATATTAATGCTTTTCATGATCAGTCGTGAGAAAGCATTACACCTTAAATTGTTTTACCAAGCGCATCAGAGCAGGAAGGTAGAAGTAACATGAAAAAATAGTCGCCACATGCAGCTGATGTATAATTCATGCATCAATACAGCAGATGTGTTGTATAAAGTAATTAACTAATCGGAACAATCAGGAGACCGAGAGCAATCTCCAGATGCATCTGCTTGATGCGCAAAATGAAATCTGTCTGTCTTAAAGGAATGTTCTGCAGCAGGATGCAATCTTGTAATAATCCCTTTTCTAATCTGTGTTTCAAATAGTTGCCCTAAACTAGAAGACTTGCCTCCTGAACAATGGTCTCACACAACAGTAAGAAATGCTCTGAAGGACTTACTGAAGGATATGAACCAGAGTTCATTGGCCAAGGAATGTCCCCTTTCACAGGTACTTAGCATAACATGTAATAAATAATAAAGCACTACAGGCAACACTGATGTGAGATTTGAGATTTCTACAGACTGCAGCAAGTAGTATCCGTGGAGTGAATCTGCCAAAAATGCAAATTCATTTGACCACTTCATGATCTTTATAAATATGCCTGATTCATTTTGAACATAGTCTTACAACATTTCCCATGGGGAGTTGTGAAAGGTTGTTTACACCACACTAAAATTGTCTCACAGCAAACTGGATTTTAACTGGTTTTTGTCTTCAGTCTTTGAACTGCTTTGATGTAACTACTTTTTTCAAGCACATGTGTTCAAGATGTTAAAAGGCTCTCTACTTACTGCTGTCAAAAGTACTATTGAATCTGAATGCTTGTTAGATAACCTGCAGTAGTTTTAAATGCTAATTCATAAAATGAGACAGTCCTTGGCATGCTATATGAGAGGGGAATAAAGAATAAAGCTCTTCGGATGATGTGTTGTTGTTGCAAACAGCCAAAAGAAAATCAGCCATTTATTAGTTCTAATCAAAATATACCTAAACAAAAATGAAGTCTCAATTTATGCATTGCTAAATATTGAATTGATGGCTTCCTGAAGCCTTAGTCGTATTGTTCTTTTCTTTAATTATTTTGTCGAATTACTGGGAAGGAGCAACTTATTTTTCTATGCAGTACGGAGTCCACCGGTGGTGTGGTGGGAACTTCATATATATTGTTACATTTTAGATTTTAAATTGTATTTTGTTGTGGCACAGTGGAGACAGAAATTCAGTGTACAAATAAATGATGCTAATTGTGGTAGGGAGAGGAAAAAGGAAGTTAAGGAAGTTGAGATATTTTTATAGGAATTTTATTTCTTTTGCTCAGAATATTGGAGTCTTTGTCTCTGAAAGACTTCAGTTAATCTATAGAGAACTACTTGCATGCTCTCTCTCTCTGTCTTTCCAGTGGATATATTAGCAGTCTGTTTTCCCATCACTTTTTTTCCCCCATGGTTAGATTGTTTTCAGTGATGTGGCTTCAATATAGGAAGTTTTGAAGTGGAAATAATCAAAATTATCTTCACTGGTTGCAAACCATTCTAGTAATACGTCTGCAAAGTTATCTTGTGCGTACCTACTATAAAAGCATGTGAGCTTTTGCACTGCTGGCTTGTGGAGGCTGCGGATAATTTGGGATTATTCTCCATTTTAGTCTAACAGTGCTAGTTTTTACTTGATAGTGATGGAAAGCCAGTAAATTGTATAAAGATGGAACATTTCATTTATAATTGGGATTAGTGTTTCACATAGCAACTTGTGTATATATGTAGATGATGAAGTGGCAAAAGAGGAAAACAGTTTTTAAAAGAAATACTTCATTGTATTCATTTTCCATAGTACTGGAGAAATTTCAGTAATTACTATTTTTAAAAGATTTTTTTAAAAACAGTACTGAATTTTTACATCATAATTTTGATGGACAAAAACCTTGCCTGATATCAGTCCTCAAAAACAGCTCCTGAGATTACCAAAACCCCAGATTACAGAACTCTTATTTGAGGCTTTGTTTGCTGTTTTTGCTGTTCTGCAATTATTTTTTTTTTGTAAAAGAATATATTTAAAGCCATGAGATTTTTTTTTCTGTTGTTTAAAGCATGCTAAGTACTTTTGTCATCTGTTTATCTTCACCGGTGCTGCAGTGGTTGGGTTGCTTGGGAATTTAAATAGCTTCTGCTTTTCTTTTTGTAGTCCATTTCTTTAAAGACCATATCACATTAAGATTAAAATGTGTATATTTAATCTTAACTTTTGGAAAAACAAGTGGTTGGTCAAGATCCCATCAGTTGGTTTAAATCTTCCTGCTTTCCTCCAGGAGCGAGAGGGAAGACATGTTGGTCTGACAGTGCCTTTTCAAGTGACTCAATTGATATGAATGCTTCCTGTATTTGCTGAAATAATAACTAATTGTATATTGCTCCTATGCAAAGGAGACTGATTTAAAGTGTCTGTGTTTTGTTAAATATATTCAAGTTTGTGAAATGCCCGCAATACTGTGCTGCCGTAACAGAGGTGAGAAGTAAGAGCAAAGCAGAAGGTGGAGGGCAGTTTTTCCTTAGAGGATTTGTCAAAATGCCAGCATTAGACCCTTGTGAGAGAAGAGCGGTGGTCTCTCCTCTTATGTACTTCCGTGGGCATAGGTAATGCCATATGAAGCGCTTCATCACAAATGCAAACTAATGCAGTGACACCATACCATAACTTATTAACACTGTTATGGATATAATTTATTAACCACAGAAAAATGACTCAAAGTGGAAACGAGATTAGTTATCGTTTTCTGTCACTGTCATTAGCAGTACTCTGTTTTGTGTAGGTACAGAGGATTTGTTAGAGAATATGTAAGCTGCTGTGCTGAATGCGTGGCATCTCTGAAGCCTAATTTAAGCATGGAAGGCTGAGAGTCATCATCTTCACTTAGAATTTACCTTTTTTTCTTATTTAACCTTGCATTTTGTATATTAGAAAATTGCTCTTATTTATGTAGAATACCGATATTCTGTGAACTGCAAAAATACGAAGCACGCTATTTCTCTCGTGCAAGTATATTTAATAGCTTGAAAATATATTAGCAGAGAAACTTTGAGATCCAGTTTGCATTAGAGTTTAGAAACAGCATCTTCTACTTCTGGGAGTTTTCTTTTTTCTTTTTTTTTTCCTTCCCCCCCCCCCCCCCCTTTTGCCATTTTCTTTCTCATTTAAACTAAAACTTTGGGGAGTGTGGATCTGAAGTCTTCATGCCTTCCTCAGTACCACTACGACTCTTGCTCCTGTTAGGAGAGTTGAATACATGGTCTCTTCTGAAGTTACTGAAGCTGTCTCTCTCTACCTTCCGACAGCAAGGTTTACCACTTACTATAGGAATCCACGTCATAGGGACGTGAATTAGAGTCCTTGGGACACATTGGAGCAAACACACAGCTCTCAGTTGCCATAGAGTTGAAAGTATAGGTATCAAGATTTATTCTCAAAATTTGTTATTAAGAAGGCAAGGTAAAAGGGTGCTACAAATTTTGCATGGAAAAGCCAAACCTTTTCTGATTTGTGCTCTGCAGTGTATTTTCATGCTTTTCCTTGGGTTTGCAGATTTTATTGCTAGAGACTAGCAGCATATGCAGGTGCTGGGTGAAAGACTTCTTGTGTTTGATACGCACGACTCACTTCATTTCTGCTTCCTCTCCAGATCTCTTTTGATGGGGAAGGCAACTTGGAATTTAATCTAGGGCTCAATTCTGGGCCATCTTGTGCATTCCATTAAATTGTTACATCTCGCAAGTGGCTTAGATCTCATTTCTCTCCTGTTTTGGTTCTTCAGTCTCCAAAGAGTTGTAAAGAAATTGTTCTACCATCAATTCTTATTTCCAACCCCTTGCACTGAAGCTCTGCTCTACCTCAGGCTGTTGGGAGCTGCTCTAAAGTGATCAGTCAAGCAGGCCTGTTGCATTTACTTATTTAATGTTAATCATACCGTCTCTCTGCTCAGCATTAGTTCTAACATTTCATACTTCATTTTCACAATTTTGCTGTGTTTGGGGTTTTAGTGCTCAAGTTTCTTATTTCTTCTACAGTTAAAATAACTGAATTGCTACAGATCGTATCTATGCTGTCATTAATAATGAGGGTTTTTTTTGTTTTGTTTTGTCTCTTTCGAATTAGGCTGGAAGTTCATTTGATTCTGGAACAATCACACTGTTGGTGTGTTTATGAACTTTTAGATGTACCACTTGAGTTCCTGTTACCTTTTCCATGAGAGGGAGATAACAGGTTACCTACCAGACTAAGAGATTGTAGAGATTAATTAGTTTCTGGGCACAGCTTTGAAAATATGGCAATGATCAAATGACGTTGACTTTCTAACTAGTATTATCTCCTGTGAATTTTTTCTACAAAAAGATTTTCTGAATCATTGCTGTTACTATTCACAAACAGGCTTGGGTTTTTCACTTTAGTGTTTTTATTTGTTTTTTTTATCGAACAGCTGCAACAGCACTTGTGAAAGCAAGGAATACTTTCTCTTTCCCCACAGTATCCCGAAACATGAAGGAGGTCTTTTATTTATTAATTTATTTTCCTTCCTTTTTGCTCATCCTTTGAAACTGTCCATACCTAGCCTAACTCTCAGGACAACCAATAGCCAGTGCATTATAGATGAGAAATTCCAGGCTTGATGTATAGCAGAATCTCATGGTTGCATCTTTTTGATGTATTTTGTAGGAGACATGAAATATTTCCGTGGAATATATCCGAAGTCTGTGGTACTTATGGACATAGTAATTTATATGCATTCTATTACTATTTACATTTATTTTGAAGATCTCTGTGTGCCGTCCCTGTCCCCCTCTCTCCCATTCCCAGAATATCTTTTACATAATTCTGCAGTTGATGATCGGGGACAAATACATGCTTGCATTCCATAAAACGTGTGCACCCACCAAACAAGTGCTGGTATGATACTGAAGTCTGAATGGCTCTGCACTTGTGATAAATATAGATGCCTTGACTGCATTTTGATCAAACTTCTGGTGCTATAGTGAATGATTTTCTGCATATGACATGGGCACAATATATATCACATACTTTGCTCTTTGTTCAAATATCCTGCCCTGAATTTGCATGCTGTTTTATGCAGATTTCATGCAGGTTTTATATGATCTGGCAGAGATGCCAGGAAGAAAGCTTGCTTGGAACCTAAGTGTTTCTCAGTTTACCTGATCTGAGTGTACCTGGCCATCATAGCAAACAAGCAGCGTAATAGCAATATAGAAATCCTCTCACATTTCCTGGCTGCTGTTCTGACAACCTGCACTCCCACCCCCATCGTGACCAAAAAAAAAAAAAAGTTGCAGTTGCTAAAATTAAAATTTCCAGACCTATAAATAACCAAGAAATGAGCTATTAAGAGTTGCCAAAATCCATACTTTTTATGAGCATTTCTGAATTCTTTCTTCACAAAACCGAAAGGTTATTTTCTGCCCTCCCCTTTTAATTTTACTTGCCTAGACCTGAGAGCAAGTTGTTGGGTTTCTTTTGCTGTTTGCGCTTCCCTTCTCTTTCCTCCCACCCTCCCCTCTCCCCCTCCCACCCTCCCTCCCCCCCTAATTAATAAACTCAGTAAGGAATGCAGCTCCTTTTTCTACTTTAGATGTTACTGTGCTTTAGGTTTTGAAGATGTCATTAATTATTTCAGGGAAGTAAATCCTTGAGGGCCTGGGCTCAGGTCTTGGCAGGCAGGTCCCTTCCAACCCACCCCTAGTTGCTCAAGTGCATTCCCTCTGATGTCTCTTCAAGCTGACAAGGTATCGGGATTCTTAAAACATTTTCAATTAACTATTAAAATTTGTGCCCGTGATTTTTAGTCACCCAAGTAGGATGGGCATTTGGAGTGAAGTACTGAGCCTATAGCTGATGGGATGGGGCAGATGAAATAATAGCATTGCGACAGAGGGGCTTCGATCCCAGAGCTGGCCTTGCATGGGGCTGCTGGAGCCTCTGTTTCAGCTCCTCCACAAGACCCAGCCACAAGACTCAGTGTGGTGCTGGAGGCCCCTGGGCACTCCAGGTGAATCTTAGAGGTACACCGTATTTAAGGGTGTTCTCAGGATACTCAACTCTTGTGTGTAACCTTAAAAATATTTTGTCTTCTATCTGATACCCTTTATGTGCTGCTGGTTGACCTCACTAGTGTAGTATTTCTTTTGAGGACAGTGAGTTCAAAATTCAAATCACTTAATATTTTGATCATTGATTTATGTTCTTTAGATGCATTTAAACACTCTCAATGTTAGAGTTATATCAATCTCAAACTGTTTTCTCTGGGCAGTAGCTACTATAGGAGAAAAGATGTAGATTTTTTTTTTCCTGCCTCTTCATTAGGTAAAATTATGAGGATGTCAAAGTCCCTTTCCACACCAATTATGGGGCCTGGACTTAACTGTGTAGGGAGGGAGGCAGGAAGGAAAGGGAGCATACCTTGTTTCTCAAATAAGTGCAGTTTATGGCTTCAGAAGACTCTGTAACATGTCAACAAGTCCCTAAGTATCTATCTGTGCTGTCATGAGGTCGCGTGCTTCTGAAAAAGAGAAGTCCCATAGTGGGATGGTGCTAGTGTTGATTTCTTTTTTTTTCTTTCTTTCCTCCCTCCCTCCCTCCCCTTAATTCAGCTGTATGGAGGAATAAGCAGTTGTTTTCTGCGAAGCTTTCCTGTGAACAAAGTACAAAATTCATGTTTTTTTAGGGGAATAATATTTTTGTGACTGTCCTCCCCACTTTGTGTGTTAACTACTTGGTATTGTGTCTCAACAATTTTGAGAACTGTGTCATGTGAGGGATTATCTGTATCATATGACCTTTAAGTTTTAGGGAAGTGACAGAATTAAAACGGAACAAAGCACATTTTCTTCTGATGCATTTTCCTTCTAAAATGTGTATATGTTGTAGAACTGAACCCTACTCAGCTTCTTTTTTCACTGCCTCAGTGGTCCTGAGAATGGTATATAGAATAACTTGCATTTTAAATACTTGTTATAATGTTCTTTTTTTTAATTTTTCCATATATATAAAAACATGTTTGTTGTTGTTGTTATTTTTTCCCTTTTTACAGCTAGCTGGTAAAGAGTCAGACAAGTAATGCAGTGCTACAAAATTTTGTATTCATTCATTCATACTTCTTAATGCAGTTATGGCTGAGTGCGAACCCTATTTTTTTTTCTGTAACTTTATTAGAGGGTTAACAAGCCACTCCTCCACTGTTCTTTAAAGCAAGATTGCAAATAAGTCTTTTTCTTCTTCTTATTGGCAAATTGTTGGCTGCAGAGTACTGCACAAGTATAAACAACATGAGAGATCCTTTAACATAACATGAGAGAGCCTTTAGTCGCTTTGCTCCCTAGCTTTGGAGCTCATTGCCAATTGAAGTAAGGAAAGCTCTGGCTGTTGGGACTTTTAAATCTAGACTTAAAAGTTATTTGTTCTGTTTAGCATTTTTAAAATGATTCTATTAGGAATTGTATGTGCTTCAGTTTTAATTTTAACTCATAATGATTGTAAAGCACCCTGGGATGCTTGCATGAAGGGCGCTACAGAAATCCAAGATTGTATTGTACTGTGTTGTAATGTATTGTATTATTACATGGTGCTGGAGTTGGACCACGGACAATTCATATAGAAAGCATTTGAATACTTAGCTAAAGATAAGGAGAGTATGGATGGGGGGGGTGGGTACTGTCTCTTCTTGCTTCTTTTCCCCCTTTTCTCTGTCAGTTATTTTATTAAACTAAATTAACATGGCAGCTATTCCCTAAGAAATGCCAGTATAATTTACTGCTGCAAAGGGGCTCAAAATGTAAACCAGATGATAAACTAAAAATAAAAAAGTCCACATTAAGATTTAATTGCACTTCCCTTTCTATATTACGTTCTTATGTAAAATACATTACAAAACAGTACTTTCTTTATCACTTCCTTCACTTTTAACTGAATTTCATTAACAATAAAGAAATATATTGTCTCTGTTTCGGTAATGTCACTTGACAGTTAATCCCTTAACTTGATGTACATGTCTTTAAGATTTTTTTTTATTATTTATTTTTTTTTAAAAGAGAACATGATAGCACTGACTGAGCCAAGTATTGCACAACCATGTGATTTGCAAGTTTCCCAGCTCGCAGCTTTGCCAGTGCAGGTCAATTCACACCTGCCACACTTATGCCATTCTGGTCCTCATGTTGCTTTTCCTCAGTGATTGTCAGAGGTAGGGAGAGTCGTGTATGCGGCTCATTCCTTCCTCCCCCCCCTCCCCACTCCAAATGTGTGGTAAACCTTGTGCATTGGAAGTGTCTGCTCAGGAATTAAATGGAGTTTAATTTCTGTCCATTAGGAAACTGCTATCCACATCGCCAATTAAGCCTTCTATTTAAAGGGCAAGTAGATACGTATGTCTAGGTCTTAATCACTGCTGCGATGGGTTTGCGGAGACCTTCCCCGACTGGTTCAGTTATTACTAGCAGTGGTGGGAGGCATGGATATCAGTGTGGTTATAAAACCTACCCGAGAGCTGAGCAAATTCTGTAGGTGCTGTAGCAGTGCTGTCAGCAGATTTAAAGCCGAGGTACATCTGCATCAGGGCAAATGGTGATGTAGGCATAAAGATTTGTCTGGAGAAAATTACTTGAATTTGTAATAATCTTTTACCAGACAAGAATGAAAGCAAGGCAGGACCCACTCATTGAGAGGTGGTGCCAAGAGATGAGCACCTCTCACCTTGTCAGACCAGACTCGTGCAGTTCTTGGCTCTAATCACAACTTAGAAGAGCTATGTTTCTCAAAAAGACCCTGAGCAAAACTCTCAAAGCTTGCTCCCTTCCCTCCTCCCCCCTTTTCTTTTTTTAATTAATAATTGCGTTCTTTCTATTTATTTCCAAGAGACACAGTAGGAAAACCTGAGGCAAGGGTGAGCTTTGTCTCCCTTTCCTTGGACACTTCTTTAAGAACAACACAAACAGTATCAGATTCCTCTGGTGCCTTGCAGCAGCTATCGGAGGACAGGTTTTTCAGGACATCAACAGCCTCAGACCTGCCTTACTCCAAGACATGGAATAAACGAGTCAAAAAGAAAAAGTTCTGTTCCCCAGGGGTGGGAGCACATGAAAGACTCGACTCTCTTCATATATGCATGTCTCTTACATCTCTTTTTTTTTTTTTTTTTTAAGAACTAAGATTTCCTACACTGAGAGTTGCAGTTGTTTCATAAGCTTGTGAAGAACAATTACCTAAATTTACCTATGTGCTGGGTGAGGGGGAAACTGTCCTGAAGCATAACCTATTCCTGGCTTTGCCACCTTTCCAAAGGATTTGAGAAGTTTTAGCAAACTTTCATAGAGAAGGATGGATTCTGTGATGATAAAAAAACAGAGACACATGTGAAGGACATCAGTGTATATATCCTTTCTAGGGATGGAGAATAGAATTCATCTCTTTGAAATTTACCTAGCATCTGTATTTAAGTCAGTATATCTAAATTCTCCCAGAATTGTGGGATTTTGTATGTATCACAATATAATCTCACTAAAATATACTTGCCAGCTAGAATGTCCCCAAGCCTTTAAAGCTGTGTGCACTGTTCTACACATTTTGTAAGGAGTAGCTTTATGTGCAAAACCTTATCTAGCTACATTTTAATCTGAGTGATAACTAAGATGATTTTCAAACGGGTAGAACCTCAAAGTGCACATGCCTATTCCACACAGAAAGCTAGCTGGAACATTTTTCTTCCAAGATTGAGTTTTGCATCTTTTTACAAACTCTTCAGAGCATCTAGACTTTTCACAAACTCTTAACAATGAAATTCAACAATGCAGAAGAAACTAGTATCTTGTCTAATACAGCTGCTTAAAATGTCACTTGCATTTGATTTTGTTTAGCAGAAGTAAAGAATCCATAGCAAATTTCATTCTATAACTCCTTTTTCTCCTGATAATTCTTTACATATTTTCCCCGGACAAAGAAGCTTGTTCGTGTGCCTTTTTGCAGGGTAAATATCCTTACAGAATTGGGGTCTATATGATTAAGAATAATCAGAAGTACAGGTGGCTCATAAAGAGGTATGAGGCCTGAAACAATAAATCTGACACTTAACCATTTAAACAAAGGATAGGCAGGGGATGTTACATTTGTCACTAGAGGGGTATTTAAGCAAGCAATCAGAGACATAAGAGATGCACTGACTAGGAGCTGAAATCAATAAAGTTCAAGCTAAAAGCTAGTCATATGTTTAAAAAAAAAAAAAAGTACTTATCTAGTGAAACAGATACCATGGGACATGTTGAAAGATCCAGTACAAGAAGTCTTCGGATCAATATCGGATGTTTGCTCTAGCTCAGCCACAGGTAACTTAGCTGAACTCAGAAATTGCTAGATGAACTTCTAGGGTCTGTTTTTATGTAGAGTCCAAATAGATGCTCAAAATTGTCCCTTTTGGCTTTAAAAATCTACAAAATCTTGTGCAGGAAAAGGAAAAGAGATCAAAGAAAGGGCTTATCCTAAACACCATAAGACATTCAGCAAGACAACTGTTAGTGCTACTGAGTCTGATGACTTCTTGTCTGGACATTGTGCCTTAGGGCTCAACTTCATGCCAGACATCTGATGCTTTGCCTAGCAGAACAGTGGAATCCGAGAAGAGACTTGCTGAAAATTATGTCCTATTTCCCAGCAAGGAAATCTTCTTTAACGTGGTGGGTAACGCTAAACAATTTTGAGCAGCCTTTTACAAAAAACATAGTAGAAAACAACCATTGCGGTTGGTTGAAGGTAGAGAAATTGCCCACATCTGTATCAAGAGAATGTTTCATTTTTGTGGATTTTTTTTATGTGCCCATTTGATGCATTAATAGATCTAAAATGTCACCTGTCACAAAAAGCATTTGCATTAGGATAGCATTTTGAAACATTTGTATTAGGATTGTCATTTCCAGGTAGGAAACAAGTCAGAAGCTTTCTGACCTGGCTGGAACAGAATTGTTGGAAGTAAAAGCAATCACTTAAGAGGGAGACTGAAGGTGTATCTCACTCCAGTTTTCCACCAGATTGGTCTGTGCGATCTCCAAAACCCCACCTACCCCAGCCTTCATTCTTGTACAAGAAATGCTGGTTGGCCTTGACCACGGTCCACTCTGCTACTGCCTAGTACAGGAGCAGCAGCCTGGAGAGGGAGATGGTTGGGGCAGAGGACCCTGTCTTCACGTTACAGGACGGGGGAGGAGGGTGGAGCTTGCCCTGGAGAAGCTCAGCTCTGGTCCCAAGGTTGGAGCACAGCTTCATCTGGCAGAAACTCTGCCAGTGTATTGCAAGACGGCTTCATGATAGGCACCAAAGTGGGAGCAACAGGGATAGTCCCTTGAAAATGCACATTTCTGATTTAAGCTAAAACAGTAGTATAAAGAAATCTAGTTACTTCAGAACAACTTTTTTCAGTCGGATTTCTGACTAAACTGGATAGTGCTTGCCTTACCTGTGAAGCTCTCTGGTTTCAGAGCTTTTCCAGCAAAGGCACTGCAGAATCAAAATCTGAAGTTGTAATAAAACACCCCCCAAACTAAAGGGCCATTTTCATTCAGTGAAGTAAACTGCGAATTAACATACTAAATTTTGATTATTTAGCATTTTATATTTTATCCAGATTGAGTTTGGGAAAGGCTTAGCCAGAAATATTTTTGTTACTAAGTACCTGTGATTTACAAACAGAGTGCAATAAAAATCAGGATGATTATAAAGATTCATGTAGGGTATCTGACAGTGAAGACAGAAATGTCCTGTGTCACCTATACCAAGGTTGGCGTTGTGATGACTTTTTTTTTTTTTTTTAAGTCTAGGCCACTATGCCGTACAGCTTGTAAAGCAGTTATAAAGTACTTCAGATCTGAATTAACATTTCTCACCTATTTTTCTTGCTCTTTAAACTTTTAACCTTTGTAGTATCCTGGAAATGAGCTTTTTGTTTGAGCTTTATTTATATCATATATTTATGATATAAATATATGACATATTTATGTCAGTGGGATATACTCAGAAAATACTGGGAGGATGCTGTTCGATCGTGCAGCAACTGGGAATTTACATTACATTTACAAATTGTGAAGTGCAAGGATCAGTTTCTTCAGATGATGAATCCTCATTTCTGATTTTCAGGTCTTCTTGTGTAGGTTTATATATGACTTATTGAGGTTCCTTTTGTTTTATAATCTTCCCTCGTTATGTTCAATGTAGCTCAATGATTGCATTAATATGTACATTTAGAATTCTTAGAGAAGACATAAGGTAGAAAAGAAAGAGGAGATAATTTAGGCTATGCAAGGACAGGAGAAAGGACAAAATAAGTGCTTGTGTATTGGAATAAATGCTTCTGTCGTCATTTGAAATCAGCCTGTAGGCAGTTTTAACTTATATGACCAGCATTTGCCATGCAGATCCTTAGTTCTTCTGACCCTGGCAGAAGTATAGAGGTCAGATAGCCAACCAAGTGCAATGCCAAAGGCACAAACAAAAGTTTTTTTCTTCTCTGTCCATCTGTGTTTTTTTTTCCTTATTCTACATGTTTATAGGGCATGAATCAACAAAATCCATTGTGTTGCTCGTTATAGTTCAAGGTAAAAATAAAAAATTAACTTACTTCTTCATATGCAATTTCATGATTCCTTGTCCAAAACAAAACAGCTAGTGGCTGGATATATCAAAGCTATAGGTCTGGTTTTACTTGAAGTGGCAAGTGATAGTTCTCAGCTATACTGGAGCACTAGGAGCAATGTTTTGTCCTGGTTGGGTTTTTGCTGTATGTGGGCTGGCATAGGCTCAGACAAGCTAAAATCTTTGATTTGGGGTAATCTTGTGTTATCCGTTTGGGGGTTTGAATGTTCATTCTTATCTGAAAAATGTTAACACAGAATCTTCTGAGAAACACTCCGAATGGTTCAGCTTGCATTAATACTGATGTTTCCATTTCTACGCAAACAAAAGCCAGTGATAGCGGCTAGGATGAGGGAAACAAAGTTCCTCTGTCCTTTAAGAAAAGATCTCTCCTCCCACCCAAATCTTGAAGTTCTGTCTGGCTCTGCAACTTTATCACTATTCAAATTAGATCTAGGAACAAAGGCTTGTAGCATTTTTTTTTTACTTTTTAAAGGAGTGTTAGGGTTGCAGAATTGGGACGTGCTGCCCTGCCAGTGTAAAGTAAAGTGGAGGATTTATGGAAGAGAAAATAGAATAGAGCCTTAAAAGTTTGGCTTTAAAAAATGGAGCCACTAGTTTGACAGATTGTTCAGTAAATGTTCATTTTATTGAGAATTATAAAAAAGGTGCTTAACGCCTCTCTGCCATTAATATAATACATTAAAAGGTTACTGTCAAGATTAGTGTTTCAGCTCTGAAAATTGACTGTAAGGTTTATGGGCAGCACTGTTCATATTCTGCTTGGAAGACAAGGTACCTTCTACTTATCACTTGACAAAACCATTATGATGTTACAAGGCTTTATGCTGAAAAACTTGATAAATAGTAAAACATAAATAAAATCTCATTTGAAAAGCAGGAGAACAGCTCCTGCCTGTCTTATAGCCAGATTTAGCAGATGCGGGTTTGAATGCAAAACAGTTGTGAAAATAGCCAGTGTCAAACTCGTGCAAAATTAAACTTGTGGGGTGTTCTGTTTTCAGTGGCTGTTATTGTTGAAGTGCTCCATTTCAAAAGCATGCATTCCTTCCTACAGGAAAAAAAAAAAAAATCAGATTCCTTAGTTGAAATTAATTAGCATTCAGAAACCAGATAGCATGTTTTTGGGTATTCATGAGATCTCTGTTTGAAAAAATGTTTTTAACTTGTAGAAATGTGTTGCAACACACAGATGGGAAGAAAAAGAAAAAAAAAATCTCTTTAGCAAGCACTGTGTGTAAAAGGAATATTACATTTTGCACGCTCCTGATTACCCTGTGTAAACAGTTTTTGACATCTGTCTTTATAGTTTTCGAGGAGAGGAAGACTTTGTTAAAAGAACCATTTTTATACAGCAGTCACCATTTCAGTCTTGCTTTACCTGTATTATGAAAGCAGATGGTCTGCATGTCTTTTGAATATTTATAACTATCAAAAACAATCTCTTGCTATTCACCCTTAGGCTTATGAGATGTCAGGACTGTTCTGGTTGAAAAAAAATCATCTTGGGTGTTTACAGAAAGAGGATTACATTAAGCTGAAATGACTATACATTTTCCAGTTTAATATTTGTCCATCAGCTGTTTAATCGTATTTAGATAATTGTGTAAATAAGTTGTTGCAGCCCTTGCCCCTTCCACTGAGCAGGCTTGAAGCTTTAAACACCGATGAATGAGTTGCAAAAACGCTTGGATTTTTTTTTTTTCCCCTCCTCCTAGTTAAACATCCTGGAAGGCCTAAATAAGTTTGGGTTACAATGCTGCTTTTGAGGGAAATGCTTCATTTGCACAGGAATCCCCAATATCTAATTCAGCCTTGTTGTTTTAGGAAGCTGCTGTGCCTGTTCCTCTCCGCTAAGTCAGTTAGCATGTATTTGTTTTGTGTAAATACTGCAGCCCAACTACCCCTTCATGAGGCATGAAAACAACCTCATTCTGCCCATATAAAAATAATTTTAAGGTTATTTAGGGGGAAGTTTTGGGACTGTGGGGGTTAAAAGCTTTTTTGACTGGAAGCTGAGCAATCACTGATAACAGATTTTGCTGTGGTTGGTTGATTTGGCAGAAAAGCATGAACAGTTTTGGTTTAGATGATTGAATTAACCTGATTAACATTGTTTTTGTTGTTTTGCAAAAAGGACAACAGTATACTTTTAGCAATGATTGAACAATGCTTCACCTGGTCTGAGAGTAGTACTACAGGAAATGACTCACAAATGCCTCCCTCATAGCACCTGTGCTGGTGGCTGAAGCGACTGGCCAGCATGAAAGGCACCGGTCCTTCCCTTGGCTTGCAGGACACACCTTGCATTAGTTTCTGACACAACATGAAAAGTGGCTGATGCTGCTGTTTTATCAGTTTTTACTCGATGGGCATATGAAAGCAATTCTGGCTGAGATTTAAGGTCTTTCCCCAGAGAGTTCCCCAACTTATTTGAGAAATCATGGTGCCTAGTTTTCAATTCTCTGATATTTAATATCCCCGAGAGAATGGGATTTGGTTCAAGCTACATGGAATGAACCTCAGCTGAACTTCGCAGCGAATTCTACCCCTACCTCCACACAGTTGTTGGATGCCTAATTATAATTAACTTATTTGGCTAAAAAAAGAGCACTTGGGCTGCAGCAGATGGTATCATTCCAGAATAGTGGGATTTCTGTGAAGGTGGCACCATTTCAGACTAGATCTTCTGATTCTCAGAGCAGGACTGTAAGCGCCGTGTCTGGGGGGAGCGATGGAGGGAGGTGAGAGAGGGAAATTTGTGATCTTGAAGTCTTGCAACTTGCTTTCAAGGGTAAACTTCTAGGAGATGTGTTAAGACTGTGGATCTGTGACCAGTTTTTGCATTCTATCAATTTTCTTGGCGACGTGTGAAAAAGAAATGAAATTATGAGTGATGAATGTGATGCATTTGAATACGCCTGATATTTGTGTGATGCATTTATATTCGTCATCCTTGTACGTGGAAAGTGTCTGCCTCTGGGGCTCACAGATAAGCAATACCTATGTACAGTAGTACCTGAGTATGCTTCAAATACAGTCATGCCCCCTCTGATTACTGATAAGCCTAAAGCCAGACATTGGGAGCTCCTCACATGTAGTGACCGGAGAAATAAGGAAAACTTGTTAAACAATGTACCTCTAGTCTAGAGTGTAAATCTCTGAATAACATTAACTTGGAGGGTTTTATATTCAGTTTTAGTCCCTAAGCATAGTGGGCATCTGTATAGATAGACTGTCACTAAAACATATAAGAATTAAACAGCAACAAGAATTATATAGGAATTTCTGTAGCAAAGTGCATCTCTCTGCACTGATGTGACTGAAGATTTGATGACAAGATAATATGTAAGGAATAGAAACAATGAAATGCAGTGTTGTCAAGTTATTTTCTGAGTTAACAAGATAGTAATATTTTATCTGGCTTGTAAAATTTTGCCTTCAGTGAATTAGTAAATAAATCATTGATTCTTCCTGATGAGGATTCTTAGTGTATGTAATACCGCTAGAAAGTTTGCATGAGTGTTCTCAAAGAAAAAGCAGGATAATTTTCATTTTAAAATGTGTAGGTAATGTCTATGATTTTTTTTATCTACTTTGAAGATTTAGAATAAAATCTCGCTATTTAGCCATCAGAGTATCAGATTCACATTGTGTCAAAGAAGCTGAAATTCCTAACACTGTTATTTAAACAGACTAGTCCCCTATTTGGTTGTAAAATAAATTAACTGCATTAAATTTGTTTCTGAAGAAGCAGGGGATATCACAAACTGCCATGTCATTGGCATATCTTTGTAAAATGACATGGAAGGGTGGAATAGGAAATCCTAGACAACCATATTCATAGGTAATAGGTAATTTATTAAAATTATTATCCATCTACATGTTTTCATGCTTAATAAAGTTACTTGGGCAGGAGAAGACATCTGAGATAGACAAAATAAAATAAAGGAAAACCACCTTGAAGTCTAAATGCCATCCACAAAATACATGCAAATATGGGAAAGTTGCAGTTGCCCATTTTGCACATGCAGATCTGCAAGTTTTGCATATACAGTAACTGTACATTCATATAATTTGTCAGTTCAGGTCTACAGAAGCTTTTTTTAATCACACAATTTATATCATGTACCCATGTTTTAAGTGGTTTAATCTGTAAAAGAGCTTAAACAATAATTTTGTAAGTTGCAGACGTTAATGGTACTGCTATTATGTTAGAAATTGAAATTGGGTTCAGCTGAGCTTGGTTCAGGTCATTCAGGCTAAAGTTGCAGTAGTCTATTAAGATTTCAATCTCCTTTTATATCACTGGCAAAATGCTTATAGTTAATTTCAGAAGTGCCAGATTAATATCAAGGAATGGTAAGAATTTTGGTGATTCAGAAAAACACTAAAATAGCTACCTGATGGGTAAAAGGTATCTACATTTGGTGTAAGTTAGTACCGCCTCACTCTAGCAATTCTGAGACTCTACAAATAGCATGTTACTGAGTAATGTTAGAAAACAAATGGTTATAATGAACTTCACTAAGATCAATAATCAAGGTCCTTTTAATCAGAAGCTGAACTAGCCTTATAAGAGAAGACTTAGAGTAATATTTATTGCATTTTTACTCCAAACTGTTTCTTCTAGTGGTTATTGCAATTTTTTTAACAAAGAGTTCATGCTGTACATTGATTTTATGACAGCACAAATATAGCTAAATGTTACATGCTGAATAGCAAAGAAACAAAATAATCAAAGCTTTGTCTTTTTGAATGTCATTGTTTTCTCAATATGTTGGATGATTCCTCTAGTTAAGCTAAAAGTATCTACTTTCCTCATAGAAATCTAAAGGGTGGCAAAGTTCACTCTATTGGAATTATATTTGCTAATTTCGTTATTTATGTATCATAAACCGGATATAATTTTCATGTTGGAGCAGCACCTCATTTTGAAAGGCTTGGTTTTAATTGATTTTTTTAAAAAGAATGTACTAGAACTGAAAGTTTTAGGCATTGTAAATTCCACTGTTTTAAAATTGGTTAAAACTGAGCAGAAGGTAAATTTCTCACTGTAGCTATTTGATATCTCGAGAACCTTTGAGGAAAAAAAAAATCTCTATCATCCTTTAGTCTATTTTATACCTAATATTCACTTACAGAATTAGATATGACAATGAGAGTTTCATATGCCTCTTTCTGTGAATCACTTAAAATGCCCTCTTTAGGAAAAGCAAGTTTGGGTTTGATTTAGGTAGTTACGTGTGTATTTTATCCTTCTAGAAATCATTTTGTTTTACCCTACCAATAACACATTCAGATAAACTTTGGTCCTGTGATTTTCCAGGTTCTGCTCTGTATGTAAGTGGCACAAAGGGAATGGGCATGGATTTCTTGGGCATCGTTACATATCTGGACTCAGTGTAGCATTTGTATGCCTGTAAACTTGTGTTGGTACATGAAGGGTCAATCAAATTTAAAAGCAGAAATAGCACAAACAAAAGGCACTTTCATGATTAGCATTTTCCATCCAGAGCCCATCCCATGGCCTGATATTTCTTGGTCGATAACTTTGTTCTTCCCTTAGTACATCTGATTTTTTTGCTCTCATTTATAATAAACCTTGGTTTGGTTTTATGCTCAATTAATGAGTTTTTTAAAAGGTTTTGGACAACAGGATCAAAATGCAATATGGTTCTCAATCTCTAAAAATATAATGGTTTCAACAATTGAAATAATTTGTGCTTTGACTTGTACTGCTCTGTATTACAGATTATTTTTTTCTTCTCCCCTTTTCACGCAGAGTATGATTTCTTCCATTGTGAACAGCACTTACTATGCAAATGTCTCAGCAGCAAAATGTCAGGAATTTGGAAGGTGGTATAAACATTTCAAGAAGGCAAAAGATATGATGGGTAAGCAAAAAAAGAAAAAAAAAAAAAAAAAGAAATTACCATGATGGCGTATACATACCATTATGTGTCAAATTGAGGTCTGTCACAGTCATATAAGAAGCCAGGCCCCTTCATGATAAGTTTAGGATGCTTTTGATGAGTAGATGTAGAAAGTACATATATAGTGAAAGAATTCATTTAAATAAATATTTGCTATTGAAACAGCCAAACTGACTTGGTTTGCCAGAGATGTAAAGCTGTCATTCTGTAAATCTAGAGATCTTCTACAGCCCAGAATAATTGTTTAAAAAACTTGTTCCTGGAACTGTGATGGGCTGGTTTCTTTAATGTATGTATTTTTTTTTTTTGCTCTGGCTAATGTATATTTAAAGAAAAAGGCTTCTATAACTATCACTGCATTCCAAGAAGAATGCTATAATTTCATGAATTCATATATTTCTCTAACTTTGGGACCCTGATTTCAATTCATATTAGCAAATAGTTGTTGTGACGATTGTTTGCTTGTTGTAGTAATCATGAGTAAACTACTGGAGAGGAAAATACATCACTGGGACATATTAATTCTACAATATCTTTCATCTTTCTATGTTGTCCCTTTTTAAAACTATTTATTAAACCTATTAACATAATTTTGAACATTTTATGTCAGAAAATTTCTACATAGTTTTCAGCAGAATGAAGAAATGGTACCTCAGTTTCGACTGAATTTTGAGCCTGACTTAGCTGTTAGTATTTGGAGAAAAATCATTCATCTACCAAAACGGGTTCCTTGCCTTTTATAGCTTAAGGCTGTAATGAAGACAATGAATCACTTTTGTGATAGTTGCTTGAATTACTGTTCCAAATGAATGGCCCACTTGGGTTGATCTCTACTTTCCACTGGTGGAAATAGGCGGCTTCTCTCCTTCATCTACTTTGTACCTTGTGTGCAACGTTGAACTGCTCTGAGGGTGTATAGCCTTCTGAGGACCTGCATGACTGCACTTGGTTTGAGGCGGTCCATGTCAGCAGAGTGCCTGCATGGGGGCTGACCATCCCACAGCACCTCCTTCCAGCCCCATTGCAGCGGCACTCCTGCTGTGAGGCCCATGCATGGGGCAGCCCCTGCAGAATTCTCCTTATGGGACCTACCAAGACAGTTTCATCATCATCTGTTCATCTGGGGACACGAGAAACGTGTGCATGTATTCCTGCTTAGGACAACAGGGTAGGGCAGGCTGTGGGTGGGAGTCCAGGTGTTGATTTCTTCTTCCAGTTTCTTTTGTGGAGAAAAGGGTGTTTTGTACTGAATACCTGTTAGTGAAGCTCATAGTCACTATGAAAAGCACAGATATTGCCTTATCCTTGTTAAATATGATTTACTGTATAAGAAAAAATAGCTACAACACTTTCATGAAGATACTAGTTTTTTGGTTTTTAAATAAAGCATGTTTTCTTAAATCTATTTCCAGACCAGCATTGCTAAACCTCTAAAACTGAGGTTGTTTAAAATGAAAAAGTGATGTATACTGGTAAAAGTGAGACTCCTTTACATTAAGCTAGAGTTATTCTATATTGTCTTATCACACATGACAGAGGAGCTGGAAGAACTCTTGTAGTTTAAAAAACTGTGTTGTTAATTAAAAAGGAGGGTGTGTCAAGGCAAATGAGTTAATATAGGAAAAAAAATCAACCATGTTGCAAGTCACTGAAAAAAAAAACACATGCGTACATGGTTGCAAGATAAAGCAGCCCATCTGTGTAATTTACATAAATTATACTAGTTCCTAGCAGTCCCATACAATTGATGCTGCATCTAGAAATTAGCAAGCATGGGGAGGTCTACACCACACCCTGCTTGTTACAGATTTCCAGTGGCTGGGAACTGCAGATGTAGTGGCAGGGACCCCACAGGAGAAGCAAAACTAGTCACTGGGGCTTCTCTCTCCAGTCTGGGTGAGTTTTCCAGTAACAACCCTCCTTACTCTTTGCACAGATACTCTCACCATTTTACTTGCCACTTCTGCAGCATACAGAGGGACTTCCCATCTTTGCCCCACTTCTGGTTGTTTGCTGCTGTGCCTGAAGCACCCTGCATCCATCACTGTGGGAATGCCCTCTGTAGCCACATGCTCCTGGTTTGGTTGGCAATTGGTGCATTGCACTTTTGCAGAGCTCTCTAGCAGTGACTCCTTTGCCATATGTGCTTTCCAGCACATTGTTTTGGCTCTGATGTTCTGCTGGTTCCTCCAATAGCTTGGTGACAGTGATGGGCAATTTGTTGTGTTTTTTGTTGGTGGTGGGTTTTTGTTTTTTTGTTTGAATATCCACTGCACCATTATTTGTAGATATTTTGAAGGCAAATAACAGCAACAGTGATCTTATGGACTTACTGATCTAGGCTGGAGAATACTGTAAGCTCAACCATGAATGTTGAGCTATTTTGTATTTACATATTTTTGTTAGCGTGTCTTGCAAGGATCATGAAGTTTGTGATTTTCAGTCTTATGTTGGCTTTTTCAATGTTTCTTTTCCACCATAGTTGAGATGGATAGCCTTTCTGAACTATCCCAGCAAGGTGCCAACCATGTCAACTTCGGTCAGCAGCCGGTCCCAGGGAACACAGCCGAACAGCCTCCATCCCCTGTTCAGCTTTCTCATGGTAGTCAACCATCAGTTCGGACCCCGCTTCCAAACCTGCACCCTGGACTTGTATCTACTCCCATTAGCCCTCAGCTGGTAAATCAGCAGCTGGTAATGGCCCAGTTGCTGAACCAGCAGTATGCAGTGAACAGACTTCTAGCCCAGCAGTCCTTAAACCAACAGTACTTGAACCACCCTCCTCCTGTCAGTAGATCCATGAACAAGCCGTTGGAGCAGCAGGTCTCAACAAACACAGAGGTGTCTTCCGAAATCTACCAGTGGGTCCGTGATGAACTGAAACGAGCAGGAATCTCACAGGCAGTATTTGCACGCGTGGCTTTTAACCGAACTCAGGTCAGTCTTTTTTTCTTACTCTTTTAAATCTAGCAGCCTCTTCTCTTTCTCTCTCTTTTTTTCTTTCTCTCTCATTAATTAATTTACATATTTAGTAATTATCGCCTTTTAAGTCTCTGTCCTCAATTCTGTCTTGTCACTTAGCTCCTGTGAAGGAACCACACTTCCTTGTAGGACCAGTGTCCATGTTGATACAGTACAGAAATCCACGGTGATAGGTTTGTGGAAATACGCACTGTTTTTAGAGATATTTTGGTTCCTCTCCATCTTCCCTGGAAAGGGAATGAACAGCTCTTTGTGATCATTCACAAAGTCACCCAACAGATTGCCCTTGTGTTGTAAAGGTATGCCGGTACTGACCACATGCATGCACTGAACTACTGGTTTTCTTTTCCTTATTTGTGTTTATTATTTTCTAGTGAAAGTCTTAATAACATGACTCATAGGAACTTTCTGAAAAGACCTAATTTAAAGAAATAAAAGCTTTATTTTTAGATCTTCTGCTCTCATGTGTTTTTGCAGTTTGTTGCAAAAACAGTAGTTTCTGAGATTGCCGATGTCCACGTCAGAGCATATACTTCAGTGCTTCAATACAGAAAAAACTAGCCCTAGCAAAGCTGATAAGTAACACTAAAATGTGTTATTTTTTACACCTGTTTTAGAAGCTAACCCTGTTATAATTTATTCTGCTTTATGAATTTAACTTAATGCCATGTTGCGTGGAATTTAATCAAGCAGAAGTTATGAAAGAAACGTCAGTATACCCAAAGCAAATAAGATCTCAAAATTTAAAAAGTCTGTTTTAACAGAAAATAAAATAGGATTTCCTCTAAGAAATATTTTTAAAGGACGTAGGTAAATTTGTTTTGGATTCCACATTTTTAACTTAGGGAACAAGTATTTGCCCACTGTAGAATATAATAAAAAATTATAATTTGGGATTCTCTTGAAATGTTGATGTTTCTGACTTAGAGAATAAAAATTATTTCTTATGCACTTGTACCAGATTTGAATCAGCATGTTATTGGTAATCATTCAGAATTATTATTACCTTTATTTTTTACACCCTTCTGCTGAAAGGAAGTACAGTTATGGGGTGAATTCTCTGTAGAGCTGTGTATGTGTCCTTGTGTCTTTCCTCTTAACAGTAGAGGAGACTTTGAAGATTTGGGTCTTTTATACCAAATTTCATGGCATACATGAACTCATGCAGGTTACATAAATTCAGGCAGTGTCAGTTGTTATATTTATAAATAAGCGACACAGAGATTTGTTTAATACAATAAGTAATATTTTGGGTATTGATACTCTAAAGTATCAAAATACTAATAGTAGTTTCAAGTTACCACGGTTTGCAGCTGCCAAATAATTCAGAAAATAAATAATTTATTATTTACTTCTTTCTCAGACTTGTCTAAAAACAGCTTGTTTTTTTTTCTCTCAGCTTCCTCCCCCTTCCAAAATCATTTGTTCAATTTTCTCATGCAGTTTTTGGTCTATTGCTTGTTTTTGAACAGTATTTATCTGAAGTACAAGGACAATTCGTTCTGACTGGACATTGAATTTATAGGACGTGCTGCATAAAGATACTCTAGAGATGGGATGAAAGCAACAGTAGAGCCAGATTTCTAGTGCAAATACTGATTCCTGACTACCAGACATTTTTCTTACTACCAAAGTTATTAAATATTTGTTTAAAGTTCAGTTCTTCCACAGACATTGTAGTTAACCAGCTAGGAAGAATGTGTTGTTCAAAGTGACCCAAAACTGGGAAGAAATCGAAAAATGAACGTTGAAAAAAATCCAGGAAAAAGATATGAAATATATATATACGTAATATATTTTGGCAATATTCAACCAAATCAACTTGAAAGAACACAGAGTAGTATCCCCATATCCTACAAATTGTGTTAGCTAATCAAATTAGTATTTGCAGTTAGCTACATAACTATTTGCAGTATTTGTTACTTATTGTGACCAACGTAGGGAATAGAAAGGAAAAATACTAGGAGCCTAGGCAACATTAGCCTCAGTATGGTGAAGAAATAAGTATACTTTTCATATGCAAGTGAAGCCCCACTGAATTCCAGAGGAGTTCGATTTTGGCACACTTCA
This sequence comes from Anser cygnoides, assembly GCF_040182565.1. Lineage (NCBI taxonomy): Eukaryota > Metazoa > Chordata > Aves > Anseriformes > Anatidae > Anser > Anser cygnoides. The sequence goes on along the minus strand of NC_089874.1, from coordinate 38,768,588 downwards.
CCTTTGCAAAGCTGAAAATTGTCATTGTACCCACGGGAATAGCTAACATCCAAGTATAAGTACAGGTATAGTCACCTGTGGTTTTTATATGAAAGCACAGAAATTTGTTTTGCTTGCTGTGCTTCAGAATTTATCACAGCTTGTTCAAGGATATATCGCATTTAACTAAAATTAAGGCAGCACTTTAATAACTGTTGCTGTTTCGAAGTTATTTTCTAATATTGATGTAATATCTTCTGACTTTTTTTTTTTTTTTGCTAAAGCAAGTGAAAATGCTTGTTTAAATTTATCTACTGTTTTCTGAGATAAAAAGCTAGCTCAGGCTTACCACTGACATTTTTGAAACTGCTATAAGCATATTTGTGCCGTGTCAAGGGACCATATCGTGCCATCAGTTGTTGAAGGCAGAAGACCTCACCGAAATCAGTCAGGAGTTCTGCACCAAAAAAAAAAAAAAAAATCTGATGTTAAGATACGGTCTCAGATGAGGAGAGAGATTTGCTTTCACTGTAAAAGTTACGGAAGGAAGTGAATTGTAAACTCAGAGTAATTTAGTATTTTGGTAATAAAGATGAACTTCAGTTGAATTGGCTGAATATGTTGGTACGTCATTTTACACATTTCTGCTCTATAGTATGAATACAGAATTTGTGGTTTTGTTTGGGGGGGAGGGTGCAGGGGGTAAGCGAGGGGTGGTTCTACCAGCTTAGCATAGTAGTTCATCATTTGGCCATCATTTTCAAGATTTTTTTTAATTTTTATTTTGGGGCAAAAGTGTTGCCTGGAAATATTTCTGCTTCCGTTTTGCCCAAAGGGAAAAAAAATGGTAAAATTACTACTGAGAACTAAATCGTTTGGTGTTTTTTGTTGTTGGTTTTTTTTTTTGTTGTTTCTAAATTAATGTCTATTAATAGGACAGAAAAAACCTCAGCCACACCTAAGAAAATTGTAAGGGTGTTCAGTGTTCTTAATCTCTTCTTGGATAATTTCCACCCTACCCTTACCTTCAAAATGGTAGTTTCAAAACCGTGCATTTTTCAGGAATGTGCCTTGCGAAGTTTAATCAAAGAGGAGGCCGGAAAGCTATAACTTGCGTGCACCATACGTGCACAATAGCACAATTGTTGTGGGCAGCAGAAGTAGCTTTGGAGGCTGGAACGCCTCTCCTTGCAAGAAATTTCACAGTAGTCCTACTAGGAAGGCTTCAGTGCACAGTCAGGTCTGAAGTTTTATTTGTCCTTCAGCAGTTGCTATTCCAGCTCACTGGCTGCAAAGAAACAGGCTGAATCCTGTTAGTATCCCTTTGTAATGCACCCTGGAAAAGTTTGTTGAGTCAGGATCTGTGCAAGCAGGTCCAAGTTTCACCTCAATCTTGGCTACCAAATGTGTGCGCCAGTCTCTCAACTTGCTAGAGCAATTTTGGTAAATTGAGCTATACATTCAGAAAATTTCAGTAAATTACATTTCAGTTGCCATTCAGCTGAATTAATAAATTTAATATCTTTTCCAGCTGCTGTCGGTATACTGGATGGTTCAGCTTTTTCCCAGGCACTTTGCTGGGCAGAAATGGTGTTTGCGATCAGCTTGCTGGTCCAGGTGGCACCAGGCAGCCATGCGGTGACAGCACCGATGCAGGGTAGCCCTTGAGAGGATGCAGCGAAGCGCAGTGCCCCTGCTCCAGCCTGTCCCACAGACTCCCCCCAGCAGATAGGCTCGGTCTGCCCCTGCAGAGCTCCTGTTAAACCAGGAGGCTTTTCACGCTGCTTGGTTCTTCTTGAAAGAGCTGGAGAGGAGCATCGGCATTTGTTCCTCTGAACCACCTTCAGAGTCTTAGACAAATAAACAAACTCCTCTCCCATTTCTGCAGTGTTTGTAAATGCAAACATGAGTCAGGAAATGGAAAGCTTTGGTTCCCACCAGCGAGTCTGACATTTGACTTGAAGGCATAACTTAACCTAGTGCATGGCACGGTGACATCTACGTGCTGCGCAAGTGAGGAGGTGTTAGTCATGGTTGTGGTTGGAACTGTAACTCCGAATTGCCTGTCTTTGTTTGTGTACACTTTCAACCATAACATTTGCTGCTTGAGCTCAGGTTCTGCTGTACGGAGGTGACCTCTCATCTCCATCGTCGTGAAAGGAGGGGGAGTGCTTTCTGCTGCTTTTGCCATGTCTGACTATTGTAATTCTTCTCTTCCCACAAGTGACAGTTTTACATCTCAAGGTTTTTGACTACTTCTCAGTGTTTCTGCCAGATACCTTTCTCTCCCCCTCCTTTCTCCTTCACCCCCATACTTGTTTAAAATATTAGCTGCTAGGATTTATTGCATTTTGTTAATGTATAATGCCTTCTCTCCTATGTGAAAACTTCTGTGTATTTAGGACAGTGCTCATACTAATTCTGGGCAACTGCTATTTCAGAGAACACTTGGATGCAGTAAATGGCTCCGCATAATTTTAAAACAAAATCCAAGTTTACACCAACCACCTTCTCAGGCACTTTTTTTTTCTTCCACTTTGTCTTTGGCTCACTTTATTTTCCAGTAAAATGAAAAATGAAGATGGATTATTCAAAATTGATAACAGTAATGGACCATCATGTAATGTTTTATTGAATTTGAGTTCTGTAAATTATGTGGTAGAGAGAAATTTGCCTGCTTAAGTATAACAGAAATTGCCACTGTATTCATATAATTCTTCGTACTGTAATTTAAGAAAAAGAACACTATCCATATCACTATTGAATAAAAGGTAAAAAGGTGCTATTACACTATCATGACGGCTCTCCTCTTGCTACTAAGCGACATAGATAAATGTGTCTGCTTATAACTTCCTTGGCAGGGATCCAGGCCTGTGGGTGGAGCTTGCAAATAATCCTCCACCTGGACATGGGGCTTAAGCACCCCGCGATGGAGGCAGATAGCAGTTGAGGACGTTCTGCATATTTTGGGGAGGTTTGGGCAAATTGCATTTTTCTTCTGGAAGCTTTGAAGTTCTGCGAGGCTGATAAAATCTATTTGAATCAATGATTACGTTCAAAGAGGAGACAAACTGGGGGCCAGACAGGCAGCGTTTTTGTTCACTTTGGCAGACACTTTTGTTTATCTCCAGTTTTAAAGAATTCATAATTAGCTTTTGAAAGCACTGATAATATTTATTGAACATTTTTGTGCTATTAGTAATGAATTATACTTGTGATGATGTGTAAACTTTCTTTTTTCAATGGGTCCTGGTAACATCTTAAGAAAATACATTTCCAGTGTGAAAGAATAAGAGGGAGGAAGAGCAAAGGGGACTCTGCCCCTGACAGTTTCTATAATCTCTACACCAAATGGCATGGATCTTCTGTGCGACCTGAGGTACAATATCAGGAGACCACACCAAGACTTGCAGCTTTGCAAGCCAGTTCAGGCCTAGTAAAATGAACGGTAAATTACTGCATGTAGGAGGCAAGACTTAAGAGCCAATGTATTCTTTCTAGGATTTTCCCATTTTACTTGTTGTCCAACCGTCTTTAGCTGGATTTTGTTGCTCAAAAAATTGAAGCAGTAGCAACAAATTAATATTTAAAGCCGGCAAACTGTATCGTAAGACTTGCCCTGTACCTGGTACTACACCTTTTTCATCTGTTATTTGCATCCATATTCTGACCTTTTCATTCAAAGCAAGCACCTCCTCCTGCCTTCTCCCCACACTCTCATCTCCCCTCTTCTCTCCATATCTGAGTCCTCTGCTGTGCTCCCAGCTCATGCAAAGATTCACGCCAGTGATGGGGAAAAGGCAGGGGAATGAATACCTAATGACATTTCCTGCATAAATCGTTAATACTGACAGACACAGGGGAGGGGAAAAAAAGTTTTATTTTTTTATTATTTTCTAGTATGGTCCAAAGTATTTTTCAAGGACGTTTTCTGTGGTTGACAGTGGGTTGCTGGAAAGGAGTCTTCCTTCCTGCCAGTGACCAGTTCACTTGTGTTTAGTTTTCCTTTCTTCTTTTTAATCCTGGAGCGCTTGTTTTCAGCACAGTAGCAGTCAGAAATCACACGTTTACACCTTAATCATACGTCCTGTGCTCTGCGGGCAGCTCTGCCTTCTCTTCAGTGGCACAAAATCATTTTTGATGCTCTTTGGAGGATGGGTAGCATAACCCTACCATTAACAAGCAGTAACAGTGTGAGTACTTAGGTACAAAAGTACATAAACCTTGTAGGCAAGAATTTAACTTCCATATTTGCTAATAAGTCTATTGTTGAGGCTAAACAAAATTTTAAAATTTGTACTCCACCCAAATTATACTTTTGTCTGTAACTCATTTATTTACCTTCTAAATAGTTTCTGCCTGGACACCAGAAAAGAGGAGGGATGAAGAACAGTGGTAAGAAAGCATCCACCAGATTATTATTATTTTTTTAAGTTTACCTCCAAATTATCTTTCAGACTCAATGCTGGAAGGACGGTTTGTGTTTTCCATGCCATTTCCCTCCTGTGTGTGCAGACCCATATGGAGCCATGAGGACCACGTGGCCCCAACATAGTGATTAGCACCTCTGTCCTCATTGCCCCTGGGAGGCAGAGAGGTGATGGGGCAAACACAGAGCTCAGAGCCACGCTGGTGGGTGCTGACCTGCCTGAGCACAGCTGCCTGGGAGCGGTAGCTTTGCAGCAGTATCTCCATAAGGGGCTTTTGCCTGATAAAAAAGGATATTTTGGGATAGGAGACAACTGCCATAGGTGGTTTCATAGGTGTGAGCATCAGACTCATCATCAGGAGCTGATACTTCGGCCGTAGCTTTCTGTGAATGGCCATCTACAGTCAGAATCATCTCTCTTAGCTTTTTTATTACTCCCTTCTTACACCTCCACCCTTCACACCTCAATTACCCCCAAATAACTTAAATGTTCTTTAGGAAAAGGAACATTGGGTTGCGTTCTTTAATGTCACATCAATGTTCCCTTGTTACACTGGCATTAGAAGTCTCTCATGCCAAGCCTCTCCTTGCCCCTGCATGGCAACAAAATGTATTTTCAAAAGAAGTTCGTGTTTGCTTTTGCAAAAATTACAGTTTTCTTACTGCAAGTTTTGTAACTTCAAGACAGCAGAGCATTTTGTACGCCTGACGTATTTAAAAGGAGAATTTGGCAGGGGGGAGACTTCAAGAACCTGTTGACGTTAAACTTCTAGTTGCACTCACAGGTTCATAAATATTTCATCTTTTAGAGTAATTAGGTGTCCCAGACCGCCAGACCTGCTCCATTGCGGAGAACCGAGATGAAGTGATTACGCAGGGAACCTGGCGTGGTCTGTATGAGCCGGCGGCAAGCTATCGTCTGCAGCCTGCCATTCCCAGCTCACTGCTGCCTTTGCCCTCTGTGCTGGCTTTCTTTCACTCCCCAATGCTCGCTTTTGTGTGTCGTTGTTGGGCTCTGAAAGTTGTCAAAGGACAGCAACAGTAAATGGACTTAGGAAGTGGGACCTGCACAGCAGGTGCTCAAATAAACAGCCCAGGCAATGGACGGGGTGAGGATTAGGATAGTCTGGTGAGGGGATGAGGGTGGTGGGAGGAGGAGAGGGGCACACTTCTCTCCTTTCAGTGGCCAAAAGTCAGTTTTGACACCTGTTGTTAAACTCTGATATAAAACTCTCTTATCTAAGTATTGACTTATTAAAAATTTAGACCTGAGTCAGTTAAGCCTGCAGGACCATTACGAGTTTATCATCTCAGATTAGCTGTGGAATATCACTTCCTTTCAAAGAGCTGTTTAAAGTGCTAGAAATGTGGAAAGCCAATTTCTTTAGGTTTTCTATGTGCTTTGTCTGGGAAGCCTGAGAACAGCACAGCATCATGCCTCTGGACTATGTGTGTTTCACTTACTCTTAACTTCTTGTGATTGTCTGGCAACTGTGAAAGATTTCATGGCAAGTTAAGCCAGTAAAAGGAAGGAGACCTATTAGGCAGATTCAGTTTGCGTTGTATGTAAAACAGATGCTTAATAAAATTAAGAGCACAATTGAGGCTCTCTTCTCTGCTACCTAAATTGCCATTAATATATTCCTGTGTGGAGTGGATAGTACATTTGGCCACTCTCGTTCCAAGCCCAGTGGAAGGAGATCTGATGAGCAACGGCTGTGCAAAGGATGTTTTCACCAGGCTAACTGTCCAGCATTTTTTCTCCTCCCCCTCCCTACAGGGCTTGCTCTCAGAAATCCTCCGAAAGGAAGAGGATCCCAAGACTGCCTCGCAGTCCTTGCTGGTAAACCTTCGGGCTATGCAGAACTTCTTGCAGCTGCCAGAAGCTGAACGAGATCGAATTTACCAGGACGAAAGGGAAAGGAGCTTGAACGCAGCCTCTGCCATGGGCCCCGCACCTCTCATAAGCACACCGCCTAGCCGGCCTCCACAAGTAAACTGCTCTCTCTGTCTTTTGGATTTGCTTGTTGTGCTTTCTCCATATCCCGCCGGGTGATGCCTTTCTTCAGAACTAGAAAGCTTTTGCTGTTGAATTCTTTAAACGCTCGCAGAATCATTATTTGCAGTGCATGTCACAAATTAAATTTAAGGAATGTAATGGATGATAGTAGCAGTTCATTACTAGCTATTTTCTAGTTTTAAGATAAACTCTATCCATTATGGCCTCCACAGAGTTTTTTGCTCTTTCTATTGAGACATGAGCTTTATTTGGTCCAGGAACGTGCTGGTTTTCTGTTGTTGTCTTTATTTTTTCCTGTAATTCTCAGGTATTGTTTTAATGATAGAGTTTTAAATAGGGATTTTGAAGGACCACTAAACTGAGTGGGAATGAAAAGCAGAAGTATGAGCACATTGTATTACCTTAAAAACTATCTTCCAGAAAACAAACAGGTAAAGCTAAAGGTCTGGGGGGAAAAAGACTCCCTCCTAAAATGCTGGGGGCACCTTCACCAGTTTGGGCTGGGTAACAAAACAGCCTTGCTCTATTCATTGCTCTAAAAGACTGGGATATGTTCTTTAAAGCTTCATTTAGTTCATGTTCAAATGAAACTCCTATTGATTTCCATAAAATCTGGTGGGACTATTTCTTTAATTCTTCCCAAATGAAAAAGTCTGATAGACTGGTATCCAGAAATTCAATGGTGCAGTTCTTGTGTCTGTAAAGGAAATTCTTGATGCTGGTTTTAGGGTGCATGTGAAATAAAAGTGTGAGCTGTAGGAATGCATGTGATTTCCATAAAGACGAAATGAAGCTGGGAAAGAAACACTCCAAAAAATTCTGTACCTTTTCTGAAATACTCTGCATTGCTGTGGCTCAGGGCTGTACCTTTACAAGGACAAACCAAACTGATCTACAGATAGGTGGAAATCATGCCGTCCTAGATTCACTATGCAAAGCAAGGCTTTGGGACTGTGAAAATTTTGTGACGGTTGAATGTATAAACTCAGGGCAGTTTTTTAACTAAACAGGCTCAAGCAAGTGCCTAGGACTATATTGTGTACCTTTTCTGAATGCTACAAATTTCCGCAGATTATTTTTCAAATATTCCTGTAGCTAATGGATGCTAAGGACCACACAAGTAATGAATAATGAGAACATAGGAAAAGGGAGGACAGAAGATCTCTTCTGACCTGCTACAAGTACTTTTCACAAGAAGAAGAAGAAAAAAAAAAAAACAGAAAGAACAGACTGTACTAATGGTCTAATTTTGCTATCATTGACTGAGTTTAGTCTGTGAAATCCACTATAGATACTCTCCAAGATAAAGGAAGAGAGTCTATTTACATAGTAATGCTTTAGTGGGAAATAGTTAAATATAGATAACTCTGTTTAAAACAACATTTAAGTTTGGTTTAATATCTGTACCTGCTCCCACAGCCCAGGTAATTCAGAGCAAAGGCTAACCCTCCTCCTTAACTTACCTCTTTCTGCCAAGGTAATGTCTCACTCTGTCTCAAGTGGTCTTGGGCAATTTCACAGCTAAAGAACAGAGTTAATTACAGGACCTTCCAGAAGGACTACCTCTGACTCGACATCCTTGTATTGGTTTTTATTCACACTTTAAACTGAATAAATTTTCAGCCAGAAAGGGAGACTTAGGGTTGGTTATAAGTTTACTGGCAAAACATACTGTAAGTCCACTTTTTTCTTTTTTTTTCTTTTTGGTGTTGGTGTTGGGAAGATCTATGTCTCTATTGTGTATTTGTTTACATTTGCATTTCTTTTTCCTGAGACTCCAGAGTATTGTTAACCTAATCACAACAGTTAAAAGTAGAAACAGCATATGGTTTTGTTTGGATCCTTTTTAAAAGGAAAACAGGTTAACAAGGAATCCTTATAGACTGATACTTGAGTTCTGTAGAACAAAACAAGTATTTTTCTAGTTATTGTTCTTTGTCATTCAACAAAATATATAAGCACTTTATCTATTGGATGGATCAGGGATATAGATACCTCCAAGTCAGGATGCTGCAGAACTGTTTTAATTTGTTGCGAGAATTATCTACCTATAAACACATGTAGCACTTGCCAGCTTCTAGTAGGTGTTCTGAGCCCTAAGTTTGAAAATTGAAATGTCCATAGTTAGTAACGTAAGTACAACACTTAATGCTAGAAATAATAATGAAATTATTCTAGTAATTGCCCTAGCAAATATAATTTTACAAATTGTACCAGAAACAAACAATAGTCAGGATTCTGCAAAATTATTAATGCAAGCTACTGCTCTGATTGCTGTCCCTCCACGCCCCAAGAAAAATGCCCACAGTTTATTGAATATTTGACACTAAAGAAATAAAACTACTAACATCCTTATTACTAAAATTATTATAAACAGTTATTTAATATTCACTGTGTAGGAATAGAGCGTAATATTTTTCTAGTTTAGCTGTGAACTTCTTGGATAACTATTGAAAGACAAAACAGACCATTTATCCTGACAACAGAATTTAGGCAAGAGCCAACATATTTAATGTTAAATCTTTAGACCAGTGTAACATTTGAAACAATTAAACTATGAAACCATGAAAAATGGGAGCTAATATGCCACACATGAAGGTTTATTTTGCAATTGCAAGTTATCAGTTTCGGAAGGATGTGAAAATAAACATCCTGAAAAGGATCTATTTTGCATTTTTGTGTTGCCAACTGGTGGCCAGACAGTAGAGCAGACTTAACCGTTTAGCATCTGGGCTTGTTCAGTGTGAATTTTGCATACTATTACATGCAAAAACAGAAAGCGTGACCTTGGAGGTCTGATAGGATAGTAGGAACTCACCAAGCACAAACCCCAGTGCCTGAGTTAGAAGAAACTGCATTGAATTTATCTCATTTTTACAGCATTCTTACTAGTTACTACTTGAGCTAATGTATCTGGATTGTTTCCAGTTCTTTTTTGAAATCCTTTAAGAAGCACTTTGTCCCCTTTACTTTTCCCTTTGTCTCTGACTTAAAAGAAAAAAAGCAAAATTTTACTTTTACTTTTTTTTACTTTTTAATTTATTGAAATCATTAGCCTCTAATGCCTGAGCTTTCAGGAACATGTTTAGCCCTCTAAGCTGGTCAAGTTTTAAAAGTCTGCTGCCATCTTTCACTCTGGTGGGCTAAGCACAAAGAGACAGGGTACACAAGAATTTTCCCTTGGATGTTGTTCACCTTGCCACCTCCTGGGGCAGAAGCCTGTCTGTCAGGCTCTTTCCTGGGGCAGTGGAATATATAAATATTAGCTTCTCCATCAGGTAGATACTGCATGGAGAGCTAGTTAAACATTTCCAACCTAGAAGGGATTAAAAAAAATCTTTTTTTTTTTTTCTTTTACTCATTTCTTTCTCCCTCCCCAAGACCTTCAGCTTGCAGATCACCCCAGAGTGGTTCCTTTTCAATATTTCTAAGTCAAGCTCAGAGAATGGGTTAATGTCCACACACATTGCATGGGAATGGGAGGGTGTAGGGATACTTCAGGGGATGCTGAGTGTCAAATTGGGTTCAGGGTAGATGGAGTTCCCCATGGAGTTGCTAGGGATGGCCTTTCCCTCTCATCAGGATAGTTCAGGGGCCATGGAGAAAGAGTGCCTCCTCCTCAGTACAACTTGTAAAGGATGGAGACTGGTGACCAACTTACAGATTTTCTTCTGCAGTATATTCTAGTTAAAGCTTGTTAGCCATCCTGCAGTTATGAACAGTTCTTTCTCAGAACAAGTAATCTCTAATTTCTGAAGAGCTGAGGAAGAAGTCCTCTCCCCACCCATATTCACCACCAAAAAAAAAAAAATGTGCTAACTCTAGGGGCCCATCATCAGCCCGTATAAAAACAGAGTACATGTAAAGTCAAGAGTAGAGTATAATTTTAGCAGACGATTGTTTTAAGAAATATCCACAAATTTTACGTGGTTCTAGGTAGTCAATGTAGAAAAAACTTTCATTTTCATAAATATTATCCTGGCCTCCCTGTGACTACAAATAGGGTTCCTACATGATAAGCAATTTCAGCTTGGATCCCAGAGATAGGATGTCACTTTTGACTGATCTTGAGGAGGACACAGCTTTGGTGTTTGAGGACCAGTGAACCTCCATTTCAAGGAACTTCACATAATGACAGCTCCCTCGAAACTTCACAGTGGAGACGTGGAGTTCAAACACACAAACGTCACAACCAGCAAAATTTTTTATTTTGCTGCAAGAATTCAAAATTTAGGTTGGTAGCCCTTGTGCCAAGTTGCAATTTAATGAAATTCAAAATGAACCAAATAATAAATGCAGTCTTCTCCTTCCCCCGTGAAAACCACCATGGAGGAGAGTTAATGGAAACACTGACACTTAACTATAACTGCGCTTCCAGGCGCCAGTGTAATAATGGAGTAGTAAACCTTGTCCTGATAAAAGCTGTTCTGAAAGCAACAGCATTTATTGTACCTCCTCTGCTATTTGCAGAGTAGAACTGAAAAGTAGTTTGTTTTGCCTGGAATGAACTACTTTATGAATTTTAATGTACGATGTAATATTAAAAGCTAAACCAGGATTAAAGAAGATTTTTGTTCCCAAGCTAAAACAGTACTTATGAGAATGTGTTATAAAAGATTTTTTTGTTTCAGTTTTGGTGAGGAAGAAATGAACATCCATATTTGTGGAAACCTCTTCAGATTGGTTATTTCTTCTACAATAGCCTCTACTTTGTTTAGGAAAAAAAAAATAAAATGAATCCAGAATTTCTTGCTACTGTGATTGGCCTTATTTGATGATAAGATATGTACCTAGGCAGGCCAGGAGGGGATAGATGTGTTATTTTTTGTCCAAGTGTTTTTAAACAACTAAATTGATTGGTGATAGGAAGATGGTCAAATGAGTTTCTGATTCTCAGGGTGTTACATTTATAAAATAACGCTCCCTTGTTCTGTAAGTATTTGCAAAACTTGGTTACTGTCAAAAAAAAAATTAGCTTATCTATGATTTCGTTTCTAAACAGAAAATGTGGCTATATGTGTGGGTGGGGTGAGAGGTTGTGTTTAAGTGTGGATGAGATGGGACATTATGTTTTGTTTTGTTTTTCTGTCCAAAATGAATACTGTTTTCACCTCCTCTCTCAAGTCCTGAGGTTGCACTGTTCAGGGCTTTTTTTTGTTGTTGTTCGTTGTTTCTTTTTTTTTCTTTTTCTTTTTTTTTTCTTGTTTTGAGGAGGAGGGTGTTTTTCAACCCAGCTTCAAACAGCCTCTAGCTTGAACTCAATTCTAAATTCAACACAGCAGGCTAGATGCTTGCTATGTATAAATTATGAAACACTTTTATGTATGGATATTCTCCAAGAGGTTAATTAGCATTATTGCATGGAATTCATCAGACCAGAGCAGACCAATGGTCCATCTAGTCCAGCCATAGTCTATACCTGATCTTTAAAGAGAAATTGTTAAGAAGCAGGGGAAGAATTTTTATACTTGGCCAGTGATGTAAATTGGAGAGGGAGAGGATATGGCTGTGAAGTACAACTCTTGATAATCCCCAAGCCCACTATTTTATAACTTTAAGACTTTCATTCTCCCGAAGATCTGTGGGCTAATAGGACATTTTGATGAAGGTATTAGTGTTTTCTGTTGTTCATTTCCTAATTCAAGATCAGCAGAAGGCAACAGGGCAGTATGAGTCTTTTTTTTTTTTTAACTTTAGAAACATTAGATGCCATTGAGTTTATTGTCTTCTATAAAGATAGATGTGATTTAACAACTAGAATGAGAGTTTTCAGTAATTTCTGAGTTAAACGCATATCCATACTAAATTGAACGTGGAAAAGTATGGACCAAGACCCACAATTTAAATTGTCTCCAATGTGGTGTGTGAATTCTGTTCTTTGATGACCTGGCTGTTCACTCCACAGCTCAGTTCAGTAGTCTATGAAGTACTGCTATGACGTGAAGCTGTCTTTTGAAGCTGAGTAGCAATCAAAAAGTCAGCATGCTTACAGAAAAGAGAGATTTTTATCAGTAACACAAGAGCAAAGCATCTCCTTCCCAAAAGATGCCATGGAATTGTATAACCTAGCAGAGTATCTTCGTCTCTTCTTCCCCAGAGAACCCTCCAAGATTAGTTACAAGTTAGAAGTATTTCTTTTGGAAGGAGTGAAATAACTTTGTCAAAATTTAAATCTCTGGTCCAAGACAATGTGTTGACAAAGCCATCACATTTTAGTTTTCTAAGTTAGCTTAGCCTGATTTTTACGTGTGCAGAGTGAGGGCTGTCTCCAGTAGTAAATTTAATGTCCCCATTGTTCATCAGTTATCTTATAGCGAGTCATTTCCATTTAAAGGTTATAAAACTTCCACTGATTTTGTATTTTTCAAATTATATCACTGCATGGTGTTCAGGAGATGCACCTGCTCTTGTGGCCCCACGCTAGTCTGCTCAGTGTGAGGCATGTGTTTTCCCACCCTGCAATGTGAATAAGAGGAGGTTCATGGTGCTGCTCCTCATGCTGCTCACTGCCTGGTGCCAGGAATGTTTCTGAGCAGCCCTTGGCCCAGGCTTGACCATCCTCTACTTCAGTATCACCCATTAAATGTCACACTGCAGAAAAGGAAACACCTCACTGTCCTGGTCACTGCTGCAAGGTACTGGTTGTTTTCAGATGGAAAAAAGTCATGTGATAAACTGTATGATGAGTTCTGGGATTTTTTTTTTTTCTATTTCCCTTTTGATTTAGAATTCCTGTTTTCAGACACTAGAAAGACTAATGCCTGCCAGTAGGAGGCAGGTGGAAGCATGTGCCTTGTCCTTGCTGAGGTTTTGCCATTTGCTGCAAATGATGAGGTGTTAGCACAGCGCTGGAAATGCCTGATAGACAAATAAGGCTCAGCAGAAGTGGCATGCACTCCCAGTTTCTGGGCTAGATTATTTTATCTTAAAAGTACCACAGAGGATAGTTAGGCTAAATTGAGCATGACATTTCTAGGAAAAAATGGACTGATGATTTGCCTAAGTATTTCCCTCACCCAAACCCTTTCCTTCTCATATTGGGAGACCTGTGTCATGAAAGCTCATATAAAAGTGAGATTAGAAGATGAATTGCCATGCTCTAATGATTTCCCTTTGAACTCCAAGGGACTTAAGAGCACAGGAAAATGCTGACATGCTCTGGATTAAACTGATAGTGAAACTGGTTTTAGACACATCCTTGAGAGTAGGCTGAATCACCCTCTGGAATTGCCTGTCTCTGTCCATTAACTTAGAGGTAGCCTGAATGACTAACTTAGACGAGACAGCTAACTTCTGAATGGCGAAATTAATTCAGCTCCCAACAACTTCAGTATGAACCAGTTTGAACTGAAATCTAAAGGTTTGATTTTGTGTCATCACCTTGAGGGTTCTTGGCAGAAATACAGTCTTTCCTCTGAAGGTCCTTAAATCTCAGGCAATCACTGCAAGAGGAGATCCTAAAGAAAGATGCTGTCCTTAACTGTTGACAATATTGTAGGGATATTCTGATGTGTTTCTCAGTGTACTTGCTAATTTTTTGTACCTTTCAACTGATACCGCACAAACTGCAGATGCAGCTAACATAAAAGAGGCAATATCGTAGTCATTCTGCCTTATTTTCGTGTTATTTTCTTTAAACTGGATTGCAAGAAGAATACATACTTGAAAATGTGTATTTGATGTATGTAAGTGAAATAAAACCAGCATTAATAGCTTTAAGAAAGGCCTATCTTGATTTCATGAGTGAGATTAAAATATGCGTTAATCTAAATTGTTGCTTTCTTAAAAACAGCTTAAGAATTAAACTGATCAGACAATATGTTAAAAAGTTAAATCTAAAGCAACGAATTTTCTACATCACAATTCTTTTGAGTGTACTGGACATAAGGCATTTTTCTGTTGTTCTTTATTTCATTGGAAATGCTTTTATGCTACAGTTAAATTTTTTTACTTAAATTGTGTGGGGCAAAGAAATCTTGTAAGGATTCACAAGTCTCTACAAGATTGACAGATTTCCACCTAATTTGTTTTATGATATGGAAATTCACAGTGGTCAGCTAAGAGTAACTCATATTTCAGATGCATTCACCTGTTACAATATGCTGAATTTTCTTGTTTCCCAGTTGCCTGAACTATGGATAACTTATAATGTTAAGTTACCGAAAAGCTGAAAGAATATAAGAGCAGTACTGAATAAAAGGAATAAAATGGAAAGTGGAGAGAATGAGAGGAAAATAATTTTTTCATAATGAAAAATGTCTCATAACATATATTTTCTAGGTCAAAACTGCTACTATCGCTACAGAGAGGAATGGAAAAACAGAAAATAATTCCATGAACATTAATGCTTCCATTTATGATGAGATACAGCAGGAAATGAAGAGAGCTAAGGTGTCTCAGGCACTGTTTGCAAAGGTGGCAGCAACCAAAAGCCAGGTAAAGTTCCTGGGGCGCAACGGCCTCTCTTTTTTCCCCATCTGGTTTTGACCTGCTTCTGTGTAAATTATAGTGGCTGGACGTGGGTTAGCATGACAGCACACTGCCACAATTTGGAGTTCATGGTTGAGTTCAATAAGGTAACGTCTGGGTACTGTTTATTCACTGTCCCATGCAGCTCAGCAAGTGCTGGTTTCATAAATACATAGTTGGCATGGATGAGGCAGAAACGGTGTGCAAGCTATCTGTAGTGGTGCTGAAGTAGGCTTCGGTGTTTTGTTAATTACATGGGCTGTAACAAGGAACACTGGGATTCTGATTTTTGTTAAAATGGTGAGTCAGAAACGGGGTTTGGTGAGGCTGTGCGTTGAAGGTGGGGCAGAATTGTCCAAGTCCAGAGGAAAAAAAAAAAAAAAGGAAAAAAGAAAGGAAGAAAAGGAAAACACGTGGTCATACAAGGTACATCTGAAAAAGCATGTCTTTGTGGCTGCTTGGTTACTTGCAGTCGGGCTTACAGTCATATTGCATATTCAGTTTTAAGCCTCTGTTATGTGGTTTTCTATGCTGTTTTCTTCAACTGAAGAATTTCTGTCAAGTTTAGTGGCAAGAGAGTGAAATCAGTGAGCACTTGTTGGTTGTGATTACCATAAGTGACATGTCTTCTGAGAAAGATCACTAGAGTATGCAAAAGCATTGATGTAAGTGAGAATGTACTCAAAAAGCAACTCAAGGAAAAACATGTAGAAAAATGGAAACGAATAGAAACACAGTTATACCAACACTTGAAGGAAATGGTAAAGGCACCACTCCTTGCAACATTAAATCTTCACGTCAGATTAAATGTTAAGTCCAGTTAGTCACTTTTCCTTTACTTTTCTAAAACTCACTCTTAGAAAAACACATCCTCTTCCAAAGAAAGCTGGCAGCTATCAGTTAGACTGGTGTTTCTTGGGCCTTCAGCATTTCGGTGTTGATTTTCTTTTTAAATTTATTTGACTTTTGACATCTATGGTGTTCGCATTTTGGAGTTTACTGCATTTTGTTGTACAGAAAGGATGTTGTCTCTTAAGTTATATGCTGTAAGGAGTATTTAAAGGGATATTTTGGAAATGTTATATCAAAATGATTAAACTCAAGCTGTGGACTGTAAAAATTATAGCTTTATAGGCCACATGCCTGCCTACCCTTCAATCACTGTCAAAGTGATAATTTCTACAATAATATGTTTCTTTTATTGTGGGATTCTAAACGCCAAGTGCTGTTTAAACATTAAACTGAATTGTTTATGTTAGTGCTGTACTCAGTGTGTCATACATCAGGCCACTATAATCTCCCATGGAATGTAAAAATTCTGTCATGAATCATGGCTTGTATATCAGAAATTACTGTAATTTTGATTGGAAATTACAGGGCTCTTGAAATGTTTCTAATTAGGATAGAATGTTACAGCAGCTCCCAACCTGTGTGCTCCTCAGATGTCTTTATTTACATGTCAAGACCAGGGGCTAGAGAGCTGTCCGTTTTCTACACCTTCCCCATCCCTTTGCAGTTCTCCACAAAACTAAGGTATGAATCTGATCTACTGGTCCACGTCATTTTGATCTGAGTTTATCTGTCATAGAGTATTTATTTAAGGATGTAATCTTAAAATTTCTAGGCAGGACAGCTCTTCCAATTGTGATTTTAAAAGAGACAGGTAATCCCTTTTCAAATCAGCACAGGAAAGACAAAGGCTTCCGAAGGATGAAGGGCATTCTTTTTAGAGTATTAGTATAAAATTTCGATTCTTGTGCAGGTTGTGCATAAGACTGTACAAAACAAACAAGAGAAAATGCTTAGTTCTTTTCCCTTTCATTGGGGAAATTATGCCTCTATTTTCAGAGGTTGTGTTTTCTCCTGGATTTAAGCAAGCTAATGTTATTTATTTTTTTTATTAAGGAAGTTCTCAAGACCATACTTAGCCAAAGTGCCATTTGTAGTAGAAACCTGTCTCACAGAAATAACTTCATAGGTGACTGGATGCATTTTGCCTCCTCTAACCAGTTCAGTACTAGTCAGCCAATCAATATATTTTTTTAAATATGTAACAAAGCCATGTATAGTAAAGGAGATATCTGTCATGTAAAAAAATCTTCATTGGAGCTTGTCAGTAGTACAGAGAAATATTTCTTGGGGCAAAGAAGTCTGTCTTGCATGAACCAGAGACTTGTTCAAACATATTCTTTAAGAGGCTCTTACATAGTTTTTTTTTTTTTTTTTTTCATTTGGAGATATTGGTTTCTCGCTCAGGACTGGAAAACCTGGGGTAATCAATTCCAGTTAAAATTAAAAGTCTGGAGAACACACAGTAGAAAATGATGTGCTGGTTAAAAATCTTTTTTTTTTTAAACCTCACCAAAATTGAATATTCTTCTCCTATTTAAAAACTTGATTAACTGCTGAGTGTAAAGTCTGCAGTTTTGGTATAAAACAGTGCGTGACCTAAAGCGGTGACCAAGTGGACAAAGATAGTTGTTTGCTGGAGGGCTTTTTTCTTTTTCATTTAAAAAAAAAAAAAAAGTAAGAAAATGGTTTGTGTCAACATTAGATTGGGCCTCTAACTAAGCAGCCAGCATCTGCAAGGTGGCTGGGCTTGCCCGAGTCAGGAGACTGCAGATAATGTTCTGCTGACTAGAGCACTTTGAACAGAAGAGCTGTTAAATGATGCGCTACAGAAGTTTCTATTTAGGTAGCGCCGAGGTAAAAATCGAGAGCATCCTCCCTTGTGCTGTGTTAGCGCCTTTGGCAGCAGTTACCTGCTTCACTGAGGACCACGCGTGGTCCTGATGCTCCACGGACCCGGCGGGCGCAGGGGCTGGGTGCAGCAGAGGTCGTAGCGCAGGGCAAGGGAAGGATGACGACAGCAGGAAGAGATTGCAGTGATACCAGTGAGATCTAGTGCTCTGCCCTAGGTGAGTGGTGATTTGCATACTTGCAGTTTCACGGCGCGCTTTGCTGGCGACTCACTCAAAAACTGCTGGTTGACTTCTCTGAAGAAACGGAGTTGAATGAGTTTGGGGTTGTAGCTAGGACATTCCTCCCAGTGTTGAATTATTTTCCCATGTAGGGATATACGCAATCTGTGTATTTCAGAAAATCCTATGTATTTAAGGATCAATATATTATCTGCAAAATAAAGTCAAATTCTGTTAAATTCAAAATATATACTTTATATATACTTAATATACATAATATATATGTAATAAAGTATATATACTTAATGTATTAAGTATTTTTAATGTATTTAATGTATTAAGTATATATTAATATATACTTAATACATTAAGTATATATACTTTATTATATATACTTAATATATACTTTAAAAGTTACGATGATCATACTAAAGAATTCAGGAAGATATCATAATTAAAAATGCTTGGACACATAATATATTTGGGGGGATTTAGAATTGTAATCAGCAAAACACCTAACGTCAGTATTTAAAGTCTTACATCTTTATTGCATTTGGCCTGCATAATAGGCCTACAATTTTTTTTGTTAGATTGTGTTGAAAAGAGAGCTTTAGAAAAACACATACAAATAAAAGACAGAAATATTTATGAAGTGCTTTGTCTCTGCTCCCAGGGTTGTTTTTTTTTGTGGAAGAAGGGCAGTACTAACAACATTATTTGCTAAAATTTAATCAGCACACCTGAATAAGTCAAAATGAAAAGAATCCACACACATAACATTTTGTGTGGTATGCATTACTTTTACAATTTAATCATATTGGGGTTTTATTAAATTTATTACCTAACAGTCTGATTCAAATAATTCTGAGAGCACATTCTTAATTTCGTTACTTCAAATTAAAAAAAAAAAAAAGTTGATTTGTGTAATGATCATTAAGGCATCATGGTTCAGTAACTGTGCATTGGTTACAATGTTTTCATGTGGGAGCTAGGGATCAGGGTTTTTTTTGATGGTGACAGATGCTGAAATCTAATTTTATTCCATAAAAACAAACAAGGAAACAAACAAACAAACAAAAACCTAAAAGCCCCGAGAGATAAGGGAAGTAGAGACTTGTAGTGCTCCTATATTTTTCTGTATTTTGAGAAGTTATGTCTATGTCTTATTCTGAAAAGCTATGGCCTGTACATGCTGGTATGAAATAGGGAAGAAAGCAAAACTTTGATGAAAATCAGTTTATGTTGCAAAACTGTCTTAAATTTAAGAAATTACAGTTTGCAAAACCTGAAGTGATACCAACTTCTGTATCTCTGAGAGTCCTGTGCACTATAATATAAAGCTGTTCGCCTGCTTTATTATAACTAAATAATTTTAGTTTGTAGTACAGTAACTAGGTAAAATAGATACCCCTCTGCAGCTCCAGTCTTGCAGATCACTGTGCATGTTGCAGATAGGTGTCAGATGCCCTTCCTTCTCCCTGAATAAAAATGCCTGTGTGTTGAAGCCTGTGGCTGCAGAAGCACTTGGCTCTTCCAGGATCACACTCTGATTTTAACGTTGGAGTAAAACAAATAAGAATTTAGCCAAACTTCCAGAAACATCACGTAATTAAAGAGGGTTTTGACCCGTTACTTCTGAGCTGTTGCACAGTGTTGCCTAATTTCCTGTCCCTCCGTCCCCGTCTTTCAATTCGGTTAGGCAGTTATCCTCTTTGAAATGAGTAGTTCTGCATGCAAACCATGGAGGTGCCATCAGTGGTTTAGACCGCGCTATAGACTCCACCCTAAGCCATCACACAAGTATTTCATGCAGTGGTATTTTATCAGAAGTGTTCGACTTAGCCTTAGTATGCACCTGGAGTTTCCTCCTCTGGAGCTCTGCATGGGAAGGTGCATGGGGTAGGATTGAAAGAGCATCTCCCACTTGCGAGTAGATTGGAAGGAGTTAAATGGGAAGGGAATGCTAAACATTGGCACTAAAATTGCTTTTGGCATGCAAATACCATGCTTTTCCTGACATAAATATTTTCAGAATAGGCCATTAGAGTTCAGGTATATAAAACCCTGCTTTTACTGGAAATTTTAATGTTGTAGTAAACCCAGAGATTTATAGTGAAAAATTGATGTCTGTTATCTCACTTTTATCTTTTAACCAGCAGTTTTATAAATGCTATATCTTTGATCTGGCTTTTTCCATCTAGAGACTGAGCTATATACTCTAATAGGAAAGTCGTTTTTAAACAGCTTCCCACATTGAACAAGCACGGTATTGTGGATCTGGCACGAAGATGTAACATGCCATTACTGCAGATATATAACGATCTATTCAACTATTTTCCAAGGGGGGTGGGGGGGGGGAACCTTTTTATCAGCAGGAGTAACCCTCTGGTAACAATGTGGCTTTAAGAGGGGTGGTGTCACAATTTATTTCCAAAGCTGTTTCCTCCCAGAGCTGCATCTCATGCTGTCCTGGGGCGGTCCAGCCTGGGGGCTCTGTCCTTCACCCCACTTCTCTGTGAAGTTGTCTCCTGCTTTGTCTCCCTCCGAGCAGCTGAGTCACTTCCTGTTTTTAAATCTTGGCTTAAAACCTCTTTTTTTCCCCCCTCTCAGCTTACAATGGGCTCTCTGTGGAGTGGGGAGGGATGCTGCACAGGCAGCCACAAGGTAGAAATAAAAATGTGCTCGGAGGTCTTCCGCCATCCCTCGCTTCCACCTGGAGATAAACCCCTCACCCTCGCGGGAAGGCGAGATAGCAAGCGTTAGCAGCAGAAGCACACCATGCAACAGCCTCTCCCTTTATTTTTTTTCCACGTCCCCCCCTTCACTCCCCGCGGGGATTGCTCTGGCAGTTGAAGACGTGCCATGAGCAGCAGGAGCTGGGATGGGATCGGGTGTCAGCAGGGACGGGAGAGGAAGAGTGTGAACCGAGAAGGCAAGATGGGCTCCTGTGCTTGATCAAGAATGGCCCCATAAAGCAGCGTGTCATTCAGTGAAACTGTGAAACTTGGCAGATAAAGCTGATTTGCTTCTTTCACAAAATATCGTATGGCAGAGGCAGTGTGTTCTGCCTCGCCCGGGTCGGATGCAAGGAGATTTTCGGGTTTCTATTTGCAGGAACAGAAGGAGTGCTTAGAGCACTCCAGGTCCTTCCTCTGCCCATGTCTTAATTTTGTTTACATTGTGTTTTCTCAGAAATAAAGGTTAAAACCTTAGGAAATTTCCTTAGGATTTTTTTTTTAATTCTTTCTCAGGCAATAGAAAAATGAGGTCCAGTTAGCCGGTTTATCGCTTACCCCAGGGAGAACCTGAGAAGGGCTGGCGGCAGTCCTGGCCATCCCTATTTTATGGGTATGACCTTGGTTAAGCAGGTTGTCTTCAGCAAGTCTTGGGTTCCCACTCGTAAAAAGTAGACAGCAACTTCTTGAATCAACAGCGATACGCTGAAGAGTGTAAGCCTTAAAATCTCTGAGGCGGTTCATATCAGTGTGCAATTGCCCACGGAAATCTGTGTGGAGGGGGAAAAAAAGCATTAAAACCCTGATATAGTTGAAGCCAAAGAAAAAGGTTCAGCGTGGAAAATACTTCACTCGTAAGAGGACAATACTGACCACTTAAAGCCGCTCCTGGGGGCCGGGCAGCCCTTTCAGCACATACGGCAAAGGTTGGGTTTGTTGACATACGGATTGAAGAGCAAGAGCATGCTTCCCAAGCATGCTCTATATGTGGGGTCAAACAGCTCTTGCAAGAGGTTCCCGGCGAGGCAGGTTGAGGAGCTGGTAGCAGCTTCCAGAAGCGCCGCATTTTTGAGCCCTAAGGAGAGATTTCCCAGAGGAATGCAGTGCACACCTGCCTGGCATTACTCAAGAGTTAATGCTTAATTCCTTCACGGTCTCATCCTGCAGCGCATCCCTTCGAGGCGCTAGGGTTGGGGCTGCTGAGTGCTGGGCAGGATGCGGCCCCATCTCACAGGTGGCCGAGAGCATCACTCGCGGCTTTTGCTTGGGTGGTTTTGTCCGGTGGAAGGAGCACGGCGTGGGGGAGAAGCGAGGAGAGCTGCAAGTTTAAGTTGTCAAATGTACAAATGACAAAAGACAGCCAAGTAGGGAAAGCTTTTTACAAAATATAAAATTCTGTTAAGGAAGCAAGACGGCACAACATAAGGAATGTTTGGTACATGTTATTGCAACTGAAAAATCAGAGTATGGAATGAATTATAATGTAACATAATCCATAATTTTACAGTTTTCATTTTGAATTATTTATCTTATTTGATTTGATTAAAGATAAAACTGGCTAACAATATCTTGAACATCTCTTCATGTCTTAATGGCAAATGAAAGATGTCCTTATTATAGCTTCCCAATTTAAAAAATTTTATTTGTACCATTTCTGTATAATTCCCGTTTCTTTTTAAAGCACATTTCAGACATGCATTGTGTACACACGATTCCATAACCCATCAGGCTTCAGTGTTGCCTCAGTACCTCTGATTCAGTAAATCAGATCATAGGCAGCATGCTGTCATATAATAAGGTGTCTGATCCTTATTACCAGTTTGTTGATGCACAGACTCCTTCAAATTGACCATTGCAACACATGGTTTCCCCTGAAACTAGCTGTGATAATTAGCGTGGCTCTAATGAGACAGAATGTCACTGATCTTGTGCTGAACTGTCGAGTATCGACGCTACGGATGGGAACTGTCAAAGCTTGCCATCTGTGACAGAGCTTGGCATATTCCATTTGCAAGGTAGAGCATGCTCAATAGACTGTTTTTAAACAAATGGTCCATTTCTTGATTAGGGCTCTGTGTTCTGCTACCGTGGAAGACTTTATATTAGAGTGAAACTTTTTTCTTTTTCCTTTTTTTTTTTTTCTTTTTCTTTCCTTTTTTTCCCCTTTTTTTGCTGGGGTAAGCTCATTAGGAAATGAAAACGTTACTAATTCTCAATCCGGTGCCTTCAATCCTTTTAACTGTGGCCTATCAGCTTTTTGGGGAGAGGCGGGGGGAGCCGATCATGTATTTGTTCTCCTTCCTTCCCTGGTTATCTTAAGGTGGTTATTCTAAGGCTAGCACTTTTTCCGGGCTTTTACCTGATTTTGAAGCAGTGAGGAATATGGACAGCGTAGTTTTAAGAGATAGAGGAGCAAAAATTAAACCAAAGTCCTGGATCCCGTGAAGTGGGAGCACGTGCGGCTGGGATGAAAGCATCGAGCCAGTCGAGAGAGCAGGGCGGCCAGGCTCCCGAGAGCAGCCCTGCAACGCGCTCTGCTAGAAGTCCAGCGCTGCTTATCATTCCAAAATATGCTTTGTTGCTTTTTATTTCCTCCTTCCCTGGCAGACCACACAGGGCTTGTTCTGAAGAACATTTTCACTAATCTGATCAGGCAGCCAAATACGCCGGGAAAACTGCTTTAATGATCCCACTAATTACCTCAAGTCAATATGAACTGTATTATTAGACTGAGGGAAAATATTCCATTAGGTCTCCCCCTTGGGAGTTTCTCCGCTTTGTGATGTCACTGGAGCCTTCGCCCTCTCGCTTGTAATTAATTTTATTTACACACGCAGGCACGCACAAGGTCACACCTGCACAACCGGAGCTGGCCGGGGAGCGAGTGGCACTCAGGCTTAATCAGATCTGTCATAATTACCATTCTGCATGTTTCTGACACACGCTGTGAAATATTTCAATTTAACTGCCGCTACCAGCACAACCAGATGTAGTGTGAGTGTGGCTGCATTGGAAATATTATTCCTCAGGATAAACTCTCTCCTCCTCCTTTTTCCTCCCACCCCCTCTCCCTTTTACAGCTAATGTGGCACAGAAGCTGATGTATCCTGTAAATCTTGAATGCAGCGCTAGATTGATAACAGCAGATTAGACAGTTTAACCACAAACAGCTTGTTCATTTTTCACAAATGAAAACCACATGTGGTGTAACTAAAATTTCAGGCTCCTTTTTTTTTTTTTTCTCCTCTTTGGTTGTTGTTTCCTTTTGTGTGTGTGTGTTGAGGTCTGCCTTTTGCTGCAAAGGAGCGAAATAAAAGGGTAAACATATAGGGGGGGAGAGACATTGCTTTCTTTGGAGATTATTTCTCTATGACCTTTATTAAAAACCTTCCTTGCTTTGGCAAAGAAATCCGATATCACACGGGGGGGGGTGCCTCTCACTCTGAGACTTTCTAATCTCTATTTTATGCCCACTTATTAAAGAAGTCATCCTACTGTGCTGTTTTTCAAAATAACATGCCAACAAACACCTCGCTTTAAGAAGAGCTGCTAACCAAAAATGGAGCCTTTGCTGCCACCTGAATTTAGCAGAAATAAAATTTTCTGCCAAAGTTTTTCTCCATGAATTTTGTCCCTGTGCTATCTCTTTCCTTTTCCTCCTCCTTTGGGGAGAAGATACTGGTTTTTAAAGAATTGTCAAAGTATTGAGAATTTTGGCAAATGAAGAATTGATTTTTTTTTAATGAAAACATTCCAGTATTACTTATGAAAATAGGTTATGATTGGGTTTTTAGAGTCAAAATGTTGTCTATAAATTGATATTTTTTTTGAGAAATTCATTTTTTTTCAGTTCAATTGTTCAGCTTGCCCCAGTTAAACAGCCTTCAGTACTTAGTAAGGCTTTTTAAAACCATGTACTCTTTAGCAGATCACTGTTGGCTAGTTTTCTTACACAAAGAAAAAAATAAGCAGTTTTGATTGAAAGTTTTAATTAAAAGTGTCTAAAACATTTCTTACAGCAAGAAAAAAAATGTGTGTGTTGTGCAACTGAGCAGATTCCCCAAATGATGCTGCAGGTATTGTCAGGTGAGATGAGTGGTGCCACACAGCTGAGAGGCATCCAGGGGAGGCTTAAAAGAAGTGGCTTCAGTAAGCGAGCGCTTTAGCCATTGCCACTGACTTGCGATGAGGTGGCAATATCGAAAGTGCATGAGATGTGCAAGGAAGAGCTGGCTGAAAAAAAGCACACAGGGTAGTGTTTGAATGCCACAGATGGCCCGATTTGCAGAGGAAAATCTCGCTACATGATAACCCCCCAGCTTGGTACAGGCAGAGAAAATGCCCCAAGCTGTGCCCGCACAGCCCGGCCCCAGCGCTGAGCTGCAGCAGGGCAATGCAGGTGTGCTGCCAGCCGCCCGTGCTTCGTGGCACCACAACCTCTGGGACAGATCCCCAGGGTCCCTGCGGACCCTACGTGAGCAGGTAACCTCTGTAGGTGCAGCAGGAGCCATGGAGGTGCCGTGGATTCTGATGCTTCCAAAATAAGTCCAGGGTGAGTCAAAGAGGAGGGGAGGAAGCGAGAAAGCTGAGCGTGAACTGTCAGGATGTTCGCAAGGGTCCAGAAATCCATCTCTCATTTCTTGCAAAACTATTTGAAAATAGCAGTGCAGTCTGGAAGCACTGGATTGCCGAGAGAAAGAAAGTGCAGCACCCTCTCCCACCTCCTTTGAGTCTTTTGTTTTCAATTTCTCTTTCCTAGGTAGAGGTGTTTCGTTTCCTGCACTCCAGATGCGTGAATCAGCTCCTCCTCAGGCAGCACCTGCTGTCTGCCTGACAAGAGGTGCTGTTTCTGGCAGGATGGATTTTCTTAATCTCTCTTCCTGCTTTCTGTATCCTCACCTTCTGTTTTGCTTTCCTCTCATTACCTTCGCTAATTCCTCTAGCTACACCTCTCCTCTTAGCCTTTCCTTGACTTCTTCCCACCCCGTCTACACGCTCCCTATCGCCTTGTGCTCCATCTGCCCCTCTCTCCTGTCCCACTGCTGCTCCCTGCGTGTCGCAGCTGCGTGTAGGGCATTGTACCTACTGTGCATCCCCACCCCTTCTCCATTGTCAATGCAGGTCGCTGATGTGTGGGGGCTTCTGAGGGCTCAGTATATTGTTTCTTTAACATGAAGCTAAGGCATTAAAAAGAAAAGAAAAAAAACAAATGAAGAAGAAATGTCAGAGCAAGCTGTACAGGAATTAATGGCATACTGAAATGAAAAACAAAGCTGTAGTGCCAGAGCTGAGGAAGAGGCTGAGGAGCCCTTGGTTCCCGGCACCGGGGGAAGCAGGGCACCAAGTAAACAGTGCAGAAAACAAAAGAGAGCAAAATGCGTAACTAAACAGGAAGCGGCAGGGTAAATTTCATCCTGAGAAACCGAGGGCTACAAAATATGCTGCTGCAAAGAATAAAGGCATCTTCTGCAAACAAACATGCAGCGGCAGTCTGAGAAGCAATTTGCTAAAGGAGTGACCGATTAAAATTCAGGTGAAGGGTCACTGGGTTAAGGAGGGGGTAAGGAATAGTAGATTTGTGACATTAAACTGGATAATTCAAAGCATTCAACACCTGAAAGAATGTTATAGGCTTGTTAGGTGCAAGGTGAGAAAGGAGACAATGTTTTGTTGCAGATAATTTTTAATTTCACTGCTTCTGATGATTTCTTATTCTGTCCGTTTTTCATTTTCCTCAAACTTAACCTCTAAGTCAAACTCCAAGGTTTTGGTTACAGATTAGCCCAAACTGCTCTCATGTAATGAAAAGACTAGGGCAAGCACACAGCTTGCTAAGTTGGAAAAAAAAATCCAATTTGCAAATATTTATCTAATTCCCAATCTGCCAGATTATATCAGAATCCACATTATTCCGTGGTCATCTTACTTTTATTCCTGTGCAGCTGTCAAGTTCCCTTACAATACAGGATGGCATTTGAGAAACAAATGAAAAGAGTTTTCAGAACCTGTGTAAAGTAAAGGTGTTGGACTGAGGGGTCTGCAGCAGAATTCCCTCAAGTTTTGGGCCTCATGTGAACAAGCTTTGTACGAGTATCTGTTACCTCTGTGGGTGTGCTTAGATGACTAGTGTTAGGGCAAGTGAGGGTATTTTGCTGAGCCAGGTGCTTAGCATCTCTAGTGTATGTAACATACATACTGATACAGGAACTTTCCACTGTTTATATAAAAATGATTATTAGAAGGAAAAAAAAAAATCTATGGAGGGCTTACGGGAGCTGCTTTTTATTTTTCCTTTGGGGCAGCCACTTTGCTTCTCATTTCCTATTCTTACATAGTATGAGGAGGGAGTCTTGCTAAAGGATCAATCTTCCCCAGCCAGGGGAAGGGGCCAGGGCAGGCAGGAGGGTGCCTGCTCCCCTGGCGCCCGCTCGAGGGGCAGGAGCTGCTGCAGAGCCATGCTGCTCTTCCCAGCCCCTTCTGCTGCCTGCAAATGTTCCACTTGGCTGCCACTTTTCTTGGCTGGTGAAGAAACACCTAACACTAAGAGCTGCTCTCTTTCTAGGAGCTTTCCCTCGTGGCCACGGTTGTCCCCATCGTGAGGGCAAGCTATATGAAAATGCCCTTTTGTGGGTTCCCAGCCACGGCCAGCCAGGGGAGAAAAAAACCCTCTCCAGTTTCCCCTTTTGGTTCAGCTTTCCTATTCTTGTAAATCGATGCCCCAAGCAACCACGCTGCAGTTTGGGGGATTTTAGCTTTCTGATGGCTTCGCTGCTTTTATTTTTCCATGGGTGATATATGTGTTTCTGACAGCTTCTTTCTCATTCGCTTGGGAGGTTTCCGTCTTTCGCAAGTGTGAATTTTAGACTTTTTTTAAAATGGGTGGAGGAAATGGGCATTCTTAATTTTCTGATGTAATTAACAAAATGTGGAGGAAAGTTAGGGAAAAGTTTGGTTTTGGTTTCTTTAAGACCCCTTCACCTTTGGCACGATCAAAGGATTACGTGTTGTTCAGCACGGAACCGGGACCTTCGGGATCCGGTTGAATCACAGGAGAAATGTTAAAAGAAATCTTCCCAGCCTATTTAAAAGTCTAATTCAAATACACAGGAAAGCATTTAGTTAGGCCGTAAAAATGCCTGAGATGTCTGAGAGCGTGTTTGAGCTGTGTGGGTTTTGGACTGATGTCACTTGTTGGAGCATCTTGTCAGCTGAGCTGAATTCACAGTTAAGTCCGAATATCTACAAGTCTATGATTCCTCAGCGCGAGGTGGATCTTCCTGTGATCCAAGATGAATTCTGGAAAGAAAAAGGCATATGACAAGAAGCCACGGATTTAAATTACTCCCTCTGGGAAATTATAATCTTTTAAAAAAAATAAATCTAATGACATGATGTGCACATGTACAAGTAATTGCGGAAGTGACACTTTGGCCCTATGGCCTTTTTACTAGAGGTCTTTCCCTCAAAGCAAATGTTAAATCTCCATAAGCAACATAATAATAAACATTTGCAGTTCACTTGTAAATTGATAGTACTAAAAAAGATTTTTAAAACTGCCAAGCTCTTTCTGTTAAAGACCCTTCTCTAACTAAGCTGTAGCTATAGCTGTCATATGAAAATTGATTGCACGTTTAAGAATAAATAAATGTAGGCTATTAAGGGTCGTGGTTGGATTTAGGGTTGTATTTACTTTCAGGGGAAGCATTGGCATTGCAGTGAAATCAGTAGTTCTCCCTACTTAAATGAAAGATAAAGGGCCATATATTACCAGTCACCCTCTGTGAAACCCACTGACCCATTTTATGTGCCTATGCCATAAAAAGTAATGTACCAGACTAAGACTGACTTATTTAATAATTAGCAGATATTTTTTCTTGTTTAGATTTTTTTTAAAGTATGTTTTTTGTCCTGCGTATCTCGTGGTTACGATGCCAACTGAATCGTGTGTGTGAAAAAGGAAGGATATGGAGGAGAGGAAGGCAGAATAAAGCTTCACCCACTGTTTTTTGCATCTATTACTTTTTCCCTTCTTTTTACATATGAATGTAGTTGCATTTTATGTAAGATTTTCAAAGGAATGCATATTATGTTTTTGATTAGGGCTTGTGCCTATCATTGCTAGGCAATTGAAGGCAATACTGTAGAAAAGATACATTTAAACAAGGAAACGGAGAGGTGGAGGAGGCTGAGAGCAGAGAAACCAAGCCTGGGAGAAGCCCTTAATTTAGTTTATTAATTCCCTCTGTACTCGACTAAAAAGTAATGATATTTATGTTTTCAGCCAGTTTTAGAGTTAACGGGTTAGGAGCGTTCTGGTTTTTTCTTCCCAGGCGCTTGTGGTACGTCTCAAGTGTTCGCACCCGGGGACCGTGCATACCGATTTTGATACAGCTTCAGCCCTTAATCCGACAAGTTTTTCTGTAGCGCTGGCTCCTAGCCACGCACCAGGGCTCCGAGTAGAGAGAGGTCTGATACGACAGACTAGACTGCAGGAGCAGGGCAGCAGTTCCCTAGGTCGTTTTGTTTCTGTACTCATTTCATGCCTATCATTGAATTTTATAGGTTGCTTTAGCGAGTATCCTTTTCCTTTTTTTTTTTTTTTTGTGTGTGTGTGTGGTTTTTGTTTGTTTGTTTGTTTTGTTTGGCTGTTTACAAGAGTAGAAATACATATTTAATTTGTAAGTGCTGCAGCTATACAGGGAAAAAAGGCAGAGGGAAGAAGAGACATCAGGGATCCTTTTCCCCTAAAATATCACCAAAAAAAATGCAGTGAAATGCTGTCAGCACCACTGCTGGCAGCTTGGTCATTTTTTTTTCCCCAACCTAGGGAAGAGGTGTAGGTAACATGCAGACAGATGGTGCAGCTGAATAATAGGTTGGATAAGAAATTTAGCAGCATAATCTGTTTCTTCAAAGGAAGTTTTTCCTGCTAGTGAAGTTTACCTTTCTTCTGAAAAGCCCTATGAGGCTGTGGGGTTTTCAGTTTGTTTGTTTTACTAAATCTCATCTATTACAATGGCAGATACAGATTTACTTAAAATTCACATCTGGCTTCCCCTTTCAATGTTCTAGTAATGAAAGCCAGTAGAACAGATAAACCAGAAATATCTGGAGATAAAGGACAGCTTCAGGTTTCAAACTTTCTCTGATTTAGTGGAATGCTAAAAAGGCAGAGCCTGAAATTCAGGACTGATTAGTGTGAATAAAATAATAAAGCGAACATCTTTCTGGGAACATTTATTTTCACTTTACGCCACATCTCAAGAAGAGGCATTCATGTTCTAGCAGCTCTGCTCATCCTCTGGATCAGACTGAACACCAGCTTTTGCTTCTTGAATTACAGATACACAGTTTTGTGAGCAAAATAGGGAAATCCCAAGCTATTGAACATTGATGGCAGCTTTCAAAATTACTTGAAAGTATGTGCCTCACAGAAGTCAGTTCTTAAAAGTACTTGAAAATATAAGCTAAAATGAAAAGCTTTTCACTAACAAATGTGTTGTTCAGTATCAAAAACTACTGAGCCTGACAGATTATTAATTTTCCTTAAAATTTTATGAAGGTATCAAGTGGCCATTCTTTTAACAGACTTCGGCTCTTCTGGGAAACATGTAGGTCTATTCAGCTTTGATAGGAGATAACCACGACAATTTATGTATTTTAGGAAAAATACAAACCTGCGTCAGAATAAATTCTCCTGCAGTCAGGGAATTCCTGAAGAATATTTAAGGCTTAAAAGGAGCACTCTGATCATCTGGGCTTGTACCCATGTCTGAACCCACAGGTATTTCACCCAGAAAGAAGTCAAATTTCAGTAATCTCAGCCCAAAGACGAGTTTTGAATTAATTGCTCTCTTCTTCCACTGCACTGGGGGTTGCCTGGTGTAGTTTTCTGGATAATACAAATGTAATGCAAACTGCATTCCCACTGTAAACTAAAACAGAGTCCGTTGCTACTTATTTGTTGGATTTGTTTTGTGCTGAAGCAACATTAGTTTGTTTTGCTTTATGATGCCTTATACAGGAGCTTATGTATTCTGAACTCCCTGAATTTTCGATCCTGTTCAACACTGTGAGAAATCTCAGTTGAAGGGTTTAATGCGTTTTCCAATCAATGTGTAGGAAATTTGGCCTTATCAATTTAAATGCTGGTGATCCTTTCATTGCATTATGGAAGAATCTTCTCTAAGCAGAGATTATTCTTAAGAACTTCATAACATTTAAAGGTTAATATGTTAGGTAAAGAACAATATCTTAAGACAAACATTTTTATTACAGGACATGAAGGGATAGTTCTGATTAAATTACATGATTATTTGAATGGGAAGGAAGACAAAGTGCATCATTTCTTGCCCTCAACTTTAATGCCTTTAATCAAATAATGACCTTCTGGAAATAGTTAATTTTAAGCATTTGGAAAGATCAATACCACTTTGCCACCAAAAAATGGCCCAGATGATGAAATTTGATGTATTTAAAGTACCATTTCACCCTTTTAACCTAGTAAATAATTTAAAATGCTTTCAGTACTCCTATGCTGCCATAATGTATCTCATTGGAAGTATTATGACTTTTCCAAAAGCAACCTTTCTGTACAATGAGCAGCTTACAAGTTTAATACTGAAGCCTAAGACCATATGCACATATTGTAGTGGTGGTGTCGGCCTTTTTTCTTCTCTTTTATGTGTGGATTCGGTTTTGAAAAGAAATGGAAATATCTATGACGAACACAGCCATTTGGAACAAAAATGAGATTTGTAAAGCAAGTTGGACAGCTTTTGAAGGGAAAAAGTCAATATTTAAAGTTTAGTTCATGAGTTCTTTTCCTTTGTTTTGTCTATAAGCTTTTTTGTTAAAGGTGAAGGATTTGGGTTGCTCAGACAATTAAGAGCCCATTTTACCAAGTGTAATTTCATATCTGTGCTCTATAAACTGGAGTGCCTTCAGCATTGTAAATAAAAAAAATTGCCCTCTATTAGCATGTTTGTGGGCAGATTAAAAACAGTCTTCATTAGCATAAGTAACACTTACAGATTCTTTTAAAAGTAGAAAATTATTTGCTGAATGATAAATTGCTAGCTTTATAGTTAGTTGCTGAAAATGTGCTCATTCAAAATGCCTACTTTAGTTTAGTCTACAATACTCAATTTTTTTGAGTTCAAAGTACTGTTTAATGGATTATGTACTTAGTCTTTGTTCACAGTAGATGCTGAAATGCAATTCACACTTTTTGCTAAAATGTTTGTATCAAATACCTCCCTATTTAGACTGATTTCTTCTAACACTATATATTTTTATTATGCTATATGCCCCAGAGACTGATACAAAATAATCTCCGATATGCTATACCAAGGAAAAGCTGTTCACATCTTAGCACTGATACTGTAAAATGTTTTGCCTTCATGGATTCGAATTACAGCTCTTTTTAAAAATGTTTGATTCTTTGTTAGTTATTCTGAAAGAAATATTCATCATTTGGCAAATTATCATCACTATAGCAAATTCACCAAACAAAAGAATTCAGTTGCTCCACCTTGAAGCCCTTTCTTTCTGGACTTGTTTATTGCTGATTTGGATGGAAGCTTTGCCCAGAGAGCATCTTTCATGCTGGTAATGCTGCCCTCTTTGATCTAGTTAGAATTGGTATTTACACCTTAAGTGTAGATTTCCATTATATTATTTTTTTCATTTAATAAGAAGGATACCGGAATGCAAAAATAGTTTCTCTAGACACTGTGCGTGACAGAGCAGGACTTTAAATACAGCTCAACTCAGTCTGAATAAAATAGCATTTGGATACGTAAATAAAATGCACGTATGCTTTCTTTAAAATAAGCGTGCTCATGGGTCTTGCAGACTCTAATGTTTGGCACTTATCCTCTTTGCGCTTTTCTTGCAATGGTTTGGCAGTAGAGCTTTCACAGGTTTTTTTCCTTTAATATCTTATGTTTCTTTACTAAATCCCTACAAGAAAACCAGGCAGAAGACTCTTATTTATTTTAAATATCTTAGGTTTAGCATCTTTTTTTTTTTTTCACCATTTTCTTGCTTACTGTAGCAAGACCTTTGCAGATGGTACTTGGTTACTTGAAAGTGCATAACAGTATTTTCTTTGTAGCAGATGGATTTAAGACTTTTAGTTCCCAATAAATGTAGGTTTACAATACATAACTTTACAGGATTTGTGTTGTATATAACAGGTTTGAACATATTATCTCAGAATTCATCTGCATGGCATTTTCAGCTTATCCAGGGCCCATGCCAGTATTTTAAGTAATAGGGAGAGCATAGTGATTGATAGCAGCTAAAGGCGTGATTTTGAATAGAAACAAAGGTTTTAGAACAGAAGGTGTCAAATTAAACTTTGTCAGTTTGAAAAGTAGTAACATCCTGAAAGTTCTGCAAACATATTTACATGTGGCTAATGTTTATATTTTGCTTTGTACTCTCTTTATATTCAGTGTAATGTTGCCTGGCAAATTTACTCTGTTTTAAAATCAAGGTTTTTCCTAATGTCACTGCAGAGTTTTGGGGGGTTTGCCTTGCTGCATAGATTTATCTGTCTAATTATTTTAAGGCTGTTTTTTAATGATGTGCTGTATGTGCTGTAGAAACTGGCTGTCATCAAATTTGAGTTATAAATATTTCCTTATTATTTTACGGTCCTGTCCACTTACTATAATATTATAAAAGCATGAAAAAGCAGTGGTGTGAGCTCTCCTTCAGAATAAATTGTATGAACTATACAGAAATTGCTCTAGATGTGGGTGCATGTAAGAGGAAAAAAATCAGCCTTGTTAAGTTCACTAGTAAATTAAACGATGTTAACTATAGTGCTTCATACTTCTTTAGATCAAATAGAAGCAAAACCTACAAATTTTGCATAACTTAAAATCCCCATTAGATGAGTCTATATCATTATTTTTTCTCAGGGTTACAAAAACATTTCATACATTCTCATTTAGCTTACTTTTCTGAATAAGCTTTATGTTCAAACAGAAGTCTGAACTGAAATTAAATTAAATACTTATGGGGGTTGGTTGGTTGGTTTTTTCTGAACCAAGAGAAAACACGGTGGTATAAAGTCCTACTAACTAAATAAACCCCTATAGCCTCTGTTACTGCCCACTCACTAACTCTTCTGAGAATTTCTGTGAGGTCAACTTTTACAAATATTTTCAGAAATAAACAGAGACCCAAAATTGCTTCTGTCCTTGTAATTTTAGAAGATTTCAGTTGGTCATTTCCATGTTGCCCATCATATATTTTATCAGAATAACTGTTTACTTCTTTAAGAGCGTGAAGAACAGAGTGGAAAAGAGACATTTAATTAGAGTAGCAGTATATTCTATACACAGTGTCAGAAGCAACTGATTTCAGTATCTCAAAATCAGTGTTTCTCTGAAGGGCTAGCAGAGACATGCTTCATCTTACAACTCATCAAATCATTTTTACATAAAAAATTAGAAGTGAGATTTCAGTGCAAAGACTAATAGCATAGTACTGAAAGTGCAATGCTAGTTAACAGTAATTTGTAAGACTAAAGACTGATCTATCAACTGTAGAAACACAGAAAAGGCAATATGGGGAGAAGGAATTTCTTAGTTAACAAAAGTGTTGTTGTGAAGTATGTTTAATCAGCATAAACTTTGATTGCTTAGGAATGATTTTTACTACGGGGCATTTAATAAGAGTTACAACTGCCTTTTCAAAAGAGCATCTGAAACTTCCATTGCCAGCAGACAAAACGTGCAGCTTCTAAGTGCATGATGCAATTTCTTGTTAGGTCTGTGAGTATACCTTAAAGAGCTGTCATGGAAGGGGAAATGTTGTCTGTCTTGTCTTTATATATATATTTATATATATATATATATATATATATATAACTTTCACCTAAATGCTTTTGCAGTTCTCCTTTCTCTTTCACCACCGTTAGAAGGACAGGACCAACAGTTTCAATATGAAGCAGTGCAGACTCCAATTGTCCTTCAGTTAGAAGGACAACTTTTTCAGCTTCAGGGTGGGCCTGTTTCTTTTTAATTAAATTTTCATTTCAATTAAAAGATCTCAATTTGGTTCTCTTCATCTTCTCCCCTCCATCCCCAGTAAACCACCTATGCTTTCCGATTGCACATCTTAACTTGCTGCAGAAAGCTAGCACTGCTGTTGAGCACAGTTCTGCACTTGACCCCATGGAAGCAAGGCAGGCAGAGAACCACAAGCAGCATGTGGATTTTGTTAGGGGCAGGGAGAGTTTGTGCACTGACCTGCTGACACGTCCCAGGGCTCCTCATGATGGGGAGGGAGAACATACAGACCCTTGCTACTGTTTTAGAAACATGCCATAGAGCTCGAACTGAGACAAGCTGTACATTATGTGCTCTGTAGGATGGCATTTGGCTACATTTTCCAATTAGCTTTTTAAGCCCTGGGGCAATACCCAGCATCTGCGTGGCCAAAAAGTGGGGTGCGCCCCCCCTCCAGGGTGCAGGGGGCCCCTCTGCTGCTGCTGCTCTCCTCCCTCTCAGCACACCTGGTGAGCACGCAGTGGGTCTGGGCCCTGCTTAAATTTTTGCCTTCTCAGCTCTGCTACCAGCATCTCACCAACATTTGTCAATTGGGTTATTTCTACTTTTTCTCCTGTGTCATTTGTTCAGTTTTCCTCCAAGAGCATACACTTGAAATCTTTATACACACCTCACCAAATATTTTCTTATACGATATGAATGCATTAAGATTATTTGTTTACTTTCACCTCTTCCTATCATGGCAATATTTTTACACTGCATTTATTAACTGCTAGCTAAAGATATGAATGTCTTCAAGAAAATAATGTATCTATTCTGTATCTATGTATCTGTTGTATCTAGTAGTAAACCAGTCTGGATAAACCATATTTCAACTACCAGTACATATAAAAAGGATCTAAAAGCTTCTGTACATTTATATTATTTGTTGATTCAATAAAATGTCATATTATCTTTCCCACAGCATTAAGAAATAAAATTGCATGGACCTAGTTTTGAAAACAGATCCTCGATGCTAAAAGGAAGAAATATGCATGTTGCATGCATGCAATATTTTGTTTCTAAATTATAGTATACCAAAAAATTGTTGCCAATGTACACTGTGCTTGCTAGAGCATTTGCACGAATCTTTTAAAACTGTCAGTGCACAATTGAGAAAAAAGTCTTCAATTAAATTTTAAGAACATATGAGGAAAGAATTGTTAAATTTTCAAGATGAATTTTTATGTCTTTTTTTAGAAGCAAGTTCTTGCAGGGCATTCCTTAGCCGACTTCATAGCATTTCCTGAAAAGACTGAGTTAGGGTAGGTGCGCTTTTAGGCAACTTGCTGTCTGGTGACCTAGAAATGGTCTAAAGGGTATGTCGGAAGCCTGAGCATATCTTGTTGTGACCCCAACAGTCCCTAGTAATATATGTAAAAGTGTGAGACTTTTTTTTTTTTTTCTGGGTTTATAAGAAAAATACTGAAGCAGATAATCAACATTCAAATCAGTTCAGCTGCAGAGGCCCCCCTACTCGTGGCAGATAGGAACACAATATTACTTTCCTGCATCCCATGAATGGATTCCTCTCTTTTAAAAGGACGTTAGGGAGCTTTGCTATCATTCTGATTTCCATCAGGCAGCTCTGCAGTCAAAGCAGGTATCTGAAGTATTTTCCTGTTTGGAGGAGTAGTACCAGCATTTAGAAACTGCACAGCAGCTGATCTACCAGCTACTGAAATGTGGTGTTGATGCTCTCAGATGGGTGTAGGCTCGCATAAAATAAAACAGGCAGCAGAGAGAGTATCACATACTGGCATCAGTGTGTAGGGGAGGATATAGGGGATTCTGCCTTGGTCAATGGGTTTGTTGAACAAAGAGCACTGGGGTGCAGGACCAAGGAAAATGTGCTTGTGTCTTACAAGGGTCTGAGCAATAAGGCAGTGGTCTCCTGGTGTGCTGATGTTTGCTTCACATCCAGCATTTACAGTGAAAGCTGCCGTGTCTTGCCAAGGGAGAGGGTGAGAGAACACAGCGCTGCTGAAGTCCACATTTCGCCCTCGTTTACCCCTCATGAGGTGAGGAATTACTAACATTTTGCTGGTGTTATCTTCAAGGGGTGGCTCTGCGAGCTGTTACGTTGGAAAGAAGATCCCTCACCAGAGAACAGGACCCTCTGGGAGAATCTCTCCATGATCCGAAGGTTCCTCAGTCTTCCTCAGCCTGAACGTGATGCCATTTACGAACAAGAAAGCAATGCAGTTCATCACCATGGTGACAGGCCTTCCCACATTATCCATGTGCCAGCAGACCAGATTCAGGTTAGTTTACCTTGGCCAATCCAGCAGAGCACTAAGTAAATAAAGCTTTAAACATAGCAAAGGAAATTAGTGTTTCTTTCCTCCCCGCCAGACTAACTACAGCTCTCCTGGTAAGAGATAACAGCGCACTGCCCTCCGCCACCGAATTAAAAGACGAGCGGGTGACCCCCTGGTTTTTTCTTCTGGTTTGGGTTTTTTCAAGCTTGTGTGGAGAGGGCGGCTCAGGCGCATGTGTGTGGGGCAGTACAAGCCATCCACGTGAGCTGCCCGTAGCTAGACAGGCATCAGGACCAAAAGACAGACATGTTGGGCGCTAGCTGTACATTGCCAGCAGAGTGGGAGGAGGTGACAACACGCTGCTCTTGGAAAGCTAAGCTCAGCCCCTCAGCAGCGGTGGCTCACCCCAGGTAGGAGTGAGGGAAGGGGACATGATTCCTCGTCCCATTTGAACCCCAGCCGAGACCGGGATGAGTCAATGTTTGTTTGTTTTTCCTTTAGAGCCCCTCTCCCACCACCCTTGGGAAAGGAGAGCATAGAGGCGCTTTCTTACCAGGCCTGCTGACCGCTGGACCTTGGCTGGGTGCTGCTCCGCAGGTGAGCTGGCACAAGGGCAAACGTGCCAGGGAGAGAACGGAGGGCTTGCAGGACCCACGCCACCTGGCTTTGGAGGTGCTGGTCCCTTGGCTCTCACAGGCATCATGCACACGAGCCTGGTGGCCCCTCAGCCAGGGAGTGTGGCTGGCCGGTTTGCTAAACATCACAGGCCAGATCTGCAGCTCTCTGAGCTGGAGACTCTTTAATCCCTTCTCGCTGAAGACATGAGGTCAGCCTTTAAGTGCTCCCTCTTACAGGGCAGATATTACTCCTGCTTTTCAGTTCCCAACCTCAGCTGAGACCTGGTGCACGATTTGTATTACCTATACAGGAAAATATTTACAGAGCTAGGGAGGATAGAGTTATCTTGCAGCCAGAAACAACACAAGCGTATATTAAAGATAAAGCAAACTGAATAAGTCAATCCCTTAGGATATCAACTACTAAAATAATTGTGAAAGCCTGGAAAGTTGCTGTTGATTTAGCAAAAAGAGAGAGAAAGATCTATATTAAGTAATAAAACAGCACTTGTTTGAAAACGTACATTGTTTTTAATAAAATCACTTCTTAAGGGGATAAAAGGAAAAGCTTATGCACGGTATAAACATTTTGCCACTATGCCATTTACTTAGATTTTCTTGCCTTGTTGATAAAAGTTTTGTGTTTGATCTCACAAATATTATTCACCTAAGCAGTTGCACTGTAATCTCTTAATATGACTTGTAAGAGTATGGGTTGGGAGACTGGGCCTGAGTTTTGTCTGTGCTCTTCTACACTATAATTATTGGAGATGCAAAATTGTGTAGTTAAGACACGAGTTTTCAAACCGTATATACAAAGCCACCAGTCTTGTAAGATTTTAATGTGCTGGGAGTAGTCTTGAATCTCTGTGGGTTTGAAGCCTTGAATGGGACTGCTAGCAGACCGTAAAACATGAAAGGATGTGAATAGGGATGAGGCAAGAGCCCTAATTCCGTGGGCATTTGCATCAGATTTTACAATAACGGATCACTTCGAGCAGGGGCTGCTGAAATGGGTGGTGAGACCTACATGAAGTCTTCACAACCACAAGTGGCACTGCGAAATGGCCAGAAATTAAATTCATCCAATCCCTACAATATTTTGTGCTGCTTAGGGTCTGCAAGTAAACTGCAACCAAAAGCTTGGGAACCACTTCTGACACACAAAAAACTGTTGAGGGGAGACTCGCAAAGGGAAATGAAATGTAGTGATAGCAGCTGCTTGTTTTGCTGCTGTTGTTTTTTAATAATAACTGGTGGTTTGTACCATATGACAAGAAATTTGCTGATCCAAAATATCTTACTAACCAGTGCTTCCTGTGCTGTGAAGCAAGAGAATTGTCAACAAAAACAGTAGCTGATAAATTTACTTTTGATTTTAAACACGATCTTATAATGTACTGTACTCCAGCAGTGGAGGAGAAAAACATCTCTGTCCCTAGGGCTCAGTGCCTCACCTTTTAAGAATGTTTCTGAATCCATGCTTGCAAAACTTCATTTTAAGCTCATGTTAATTATTTACATCATGATTTGCTTTATCTTATTCTTCTGATGTGCATACTGGCTCATTTTTATTGCTTGAGTTTTTGGAATGCAGCATGTTCCCTTCTAATAATAATAGTGCAACTTATTTAGAGCTTTGCATCTTAGTGCTTTATAAATATTAACTAAATAATCCCCAGCACAAACACTGCAGTAGGTAAATATGTTTGTTCCCCATATATATGCTGGGATCCTTGAACACAGGCAAGACAGACCCCCTCCATGGCCACAGGCAAGATGGGTCAGAGCCAGACCGGGAAACAAGGAGTTGCTACCTCCTGATCTCTTTGTCCTTGTGGAGGCAGGATTTGGCAGCACGATGTTAGACCCTTCCAGCTAACGCAGTCTGCAGTAACGTTTGCAAGTTTGGGGAGGCTTCAGTGGCTGCTCAGCGCAGATCGGTAGCGGGATATTCTGCAGTTAGCTAAAATGCTTTCCCTCTCCCTGATCCCCCCATTCCCTCCGTCTAGCCATTGCTAGAGATTTTCAGCCCTCGCTTTGGGCAGCAGCTGCTACTGCTGGCAGAGCTCCTGTGTGTTTGCCCTCATCTGGCACTTTTCTCACTTTGCCCTTGCTACAGTTCTGGCTAAGCTGGTCAAGTTAATCCTACGCTATGTCACCTACTTAGCATTTTGTCGTGTCTGCACTTGACTCATGGAGCACGTTCATTAAACTGTCGGCTGAACCGCACCGATGTCACGTCATCGGCGCTTCAGCCGGACCAACCCAGAGTGCTCCACTGCTCTGCCCGCATCTTGCCAGCCCTTTATCCCCAGTCCCTGCTCACACATGTGCAGATGTGTGCAAGATATGCAGAGGCTTACTAATTATTTTAATTCAGGTTCACATTACTACCATCAATAACGAGCCTTTTGTTTTGGTTTGCTTAAAGTTACTGAGCAATTGCTTATAGCTCTGCAATTTTTTCCCCTGGATTTTCTTGGTAACCCAAAATACGGGCAGGAATACATGTACAAAAAAACGTTGTGCTTTGTCTTGCAGCAGCAGCAGCAGCAACAGCAACAGCAGCAGCAGCAGCAGCAGCAGCAGCAACAGCAACCAGGTCCCAGACTACCCCCAAGGCAACCGACAGTAGCATCACCAGCTGAATCTGAGGATGAAAATCGTCAGAAACCCCGGCCGCGAACAAAGATTTCTGTTGAAGCCCTAGGGATCCTACAGAGTTTCATTCAAGATGTGGGCCTGTATCCAGATGAAGAAGCAATCCAGACTCTCTCCGCTCAGCTTGACCTGCCCAAGTACACCATCATCAAGTTCTTTCAGAACCAGCGATATTATCTCAAGCACCACGGGAAGCTGAAGGACAATTCTGGGTTGGAGGTGGATGTTGCAGAATACAAGGAGGAAGAGTTGCTCAAGGATTTAGAAGACAGCATCCAAGACAAAAATGCAAACACGCTTTTTCCGGTTAAACTAGAAGAAGAGTTATCGGTAGAAGGGAACACAGAGATTAATGCTGAATTGAAAGACTAATCTAAAAGTATTATTTTCTTTCAACAGTGCCACTGGTATTTACTAATGAAATGAAAGTTCCATCTTGCGTTCTGTCAAAAACCTTTATTATTCATTGTTTGGCCAATGAATCTTCCAAAACTTGCACAAAAGTTGAAAAAAGGATAATGCAGACTGCACTAGATGTTTTACTCTGTTTTACAAACTGCTTCGCAGCAACAGATGAAGCGTTGAGGATTGTTTGATATTAATTTGTGTTCACTGGATACACTGTGAGTGTACCCAATAAGCATGATACCAGTGATTTTGATTCTGGAGCCTTCAGACAAGCATTACAACTTTTGTGATTTACTGTTTTTTGTTTTTGTTTTGTTCTTGTTTTTTTAATTATTACTGTAGCACTCCACACTTGATCTTTGGAAACTCACATTTATTTAAAAAAAAAATAAAATAAAAAGAGTTTGTTACTCTTGTTCTATTGTATGTTACAAAAGAACTATAGACTGTGGAATGCAGTTTAAAGATAACATATGCCAACAAATGCCTTGTATTATATGGCACTGCCGTAATTCAGATTTGTTTTCTTTTGGAAATAAAGGTCACTGTTTTTTTTTTCCATTCTCATTGTTACATGGTTTTAAAGAAAATGAAAAAGAAAATGTGAAACACAATTTAGTCCTCATTATTTATTTGTAGATCCTGCAGCATCATGTTGTAATTAATTTTTTTGGAAGTTTCCGTTAAATGTAATATTGCTTCTCTTGTTATCATACTGATTTTTTTTTTCTATTTATAAATGTATTTTGATGGGCAGTAAAACAAAGTGTCTTAAAAGTTTTAAATAGAGAAAATGTGCTTTACACAGTTGCCTATAAAAAGTGCTCTATGTTATCCAAGCAATTCATACTATAAGCTTCACTCTTATTGTTGTATGCAATTTTTACTATCATGCAAATAAGCTTAGGTAAATAAAACTAATAGATCACCTTAGAAACTTATGCAATTAATGTGAAAATAATTGATGTTTGCAATGTGTCTTCCTTTGGTTTACAATCAATTTTAAAGCTACAGCTGTATAAATTTTCTGTATAAAGGTGTATTTCTTTTTTATGAGTTTATTGCTATGAAAACACCAGTTATTTTGTTACAGCTGGCTGTTTTTATAAGTGTATCACAATTTTCTTTATGCAGAAATGTTCTGACTAGGAGTGGTTATTGACTGTAACTACACAATTAAAATTGTTTGTATGGTATGATATGGCAGGGTTTGTCTGCGTATGTGTATATCTGGGAGGAATAACTTGTTCTTAGTGCACATCGTACCTTCTTGCCACCACTTTGAAGATGACATTTCAATTGTTCTCCTTTAAAATCACAAGCAGATTTTTTTTTAATGACCTTCTTAATATTTGAATATAGATAACATACTTCAAAAAGAAACACAGTTTGGTTATGAAAATCATAACCTGTCTTTTCTTGGTTTAAGAACTTGCCTGCCCAACAGAGATAGCAGGATATTATTGAGTCAAAAGGCTATCAGGCATAAACATATTTACAGTTCCTGGCAGTAATGCACTTATAATGGATACAGCTGGTTTTCTTTTACACTAGAATTATGCTAACACTATTCCTTGCACTAATGTTGAAACATTAAAAAAAAAAATTATTAGTCACATACTACATAGGAAAGATAGGCTTTGCACATAGCAGTCCCCTTCTAAGCAAGATAATTTTAAATGATCACTAATAAGTCTCTTATAAGTCTCTTGATAAAGCCACCATAA
This sequence comes from Anser cygnoides, assembly GCF_040182565.1. Lineage (NCBI taxonomy): Eukaryota > Metazoa > Chordata > Aves > Anseriformes > Anatidae > Anser > Anser cygnoides. The sequence goes on along the minus strand of NC_089874.1, from coordinate 38,726,292 downwards.
CTGGGGAGCTCTGAATTTATGCGAAGCTCTTGTCTAGGCTACAGAGAAGACTACAGCTGAAACTTGTACATGATATGTATGCAGTTGTTCTCCATTCCTAGAGGAGGGACAACTTCCACCTGGTGTAATTGAGCTTTTAACATGAGATTCAATTTCAGCACAGCGATTCTAAAACGACTAAAAGTTAGCAAACCTCAGTTTTGTTTCAAAAGCACAAAAGAGCTTCAAAAGCACAAGTGGCTCTTAGGTGGCCGAAAATTTCTCCTTTTAGCTCCATTCAGTTCTTTAAGAAGATAATCATTAGGTAGCAAGGCAAGCTTTCATACCACATTTAAAATCACCATTGTCCATGGCCTTTGTCTCAGCACCCACGGGTTTATTGAGCAGGTCCCAGCCATGGCACCTCTGGGCTGCTCCCAGGGCTATGCCAGGCTGCACCGGGCTTTGGGCTTGGTTTAAAAGAATGGAGCCTTCGTGCCATGCTGGGAGGGCAACAAGCCTTAGGAGGGGCACAGATGTGTAATGTGACATCACAATTTAAGGAAAAGACAGCGAGATTATACCATCACTTAAGGGACTTGTGTTAGGTATAAAGCTATTGATAGCCAACAGCTGTGCTGGTTGCAAAAGGGCATAACCTAAGCTCAGTCCAGGGAAGCCTCTGTGGTCACCACTGACTTCCTTCTCATACTGCAAATAGGATCATTTGTTTTGATCATTTGTTCTGGGATCCAGACTTGCTGTAGCCCGGGCAGTGCAATCTGAGCTGACATGCAGGACGGTGCCACTGGCACCCTGGGGACAGCTGAAGAGCCAAGAGCCCATTGCAGTAGGGCTGCTTAAGATTAAAAATAAAAGTAAAACTCACTTTTAAACTAATGTGTGCATATGCAAGGTAGAAGGAAAAAGCCACTTTCCCGGAATATACTCCCCTTCATGCTAAAAGCTAATATATGCAGCACTCCTAATATCAGAAATTGGGCAACAAGTCCAATAACCTATAAAAGCATAAGAAGAAATATTTATAAAATTGTCTTTTCAATGTTGAAAGCAATTTCCTTTTCTTTTATCCTTTTAAGTTTTATGGGTGCTGAAGTGGAGGCCATGTGGGCTTGCAGATGGTTATTATAGCTGTTTCTTTTCCATTACCTTTGTTTTTCCTTCTCCTGGTCTAGCTGAGGTTATCTTCCAAGTGGTCCAGCCTGTGCAGTTACACATTACCTGCACAGAGGTTTGAGTCAGTGCATTTTGTGTCCCCGTGGGTGGGCTGAAAGCAGTCTTTTACCGTGGCCTGAGTGACCAAAGTATTTCTGTTAAATCCTTATCAGCATCCTCAAATGTGATACAGGTATTAAGGATCTCAATGTTATGTGGGTTCAAGAGGTTTATACGGTTAGAAGTTAAGCTACTACCAGTATATGTCACCTTGACTTTAGGACCGGTTAGACTACCTAGGAAATACCTTATGCCCTTTTCTGTTCCTTTTTCTCGTCGTCTGGCATAATCCTATCAACAAACTTTCCATTTCTTTGGAGATCAAGAAATTGGGCTTGATTTCAGTAATGAAGAAGTCTCTTTCTAAATGCAGCCCAGACAAAAAGACGATTAGTTGGGAAGTTGTCAGTAGAACTCACTGCTGAGTAGGACTTCGCTGGCAGTGTATGAAAATAGAGTATTTTGTATGTGCTTAGGGAAGTATGGGGAAATAATAGTGCTTACTAGGAATAAAATTTAAGCTGTGAATAAAGCCAAACGCCTAAAAAAGAGAGAACTGAGTGCTGGGTGGGGATGGCAGGACAGCTTTTGCTATAAAACTGAAGTTAAGCATTTACCATGTTTTATGGTTTTTACCATAAAAAGTAGAGTATTTTTACTCCCTGCTGGTTCCCATTAATCTATATTTAAGTGACAAGATTTATGCAGATATAGTGGAGTCTCCGGTGAGCATTTTTCAAGCCTGAAATGAAACTAAAGAGGCCCCAGATTCCAGGAGGGCCATGGCTTGGGGGCAGTCAGATGCCCCAGCCACACATACAAAGGTTGAGTGCCATTTTAAAGTCTCCCTGCCCTACAGTACAGGATTCCTAGAGCTGCGCTTTGCATTGCTTCTTTAAAGTGGGCAGATGATGCAGAAAGAAATGTCTAGGTTTGAAAGTAAATTATTGTGCTTTTTTTTTTATTATTATTTATTTAAGATAAAATGGTGAAGCAAGTGGGGGAGGAAGAGAAGGTTGCCCTGAACTGGTGATATGGTTTCAGTGATTTTCTGACTCAGTACTTTGGTTGTGTGCTGGGAAAACACCAAACATTGCTGCTTAGTCCAGTTGCCAAAGCAAATGCCCCATACATTAACAGTAGTGTAAATTACATACTGCTGAAGATCTACTTGAGCATCAAGTATTAGCAATTCTGCTTAACATCGACTGTGTGTTTTTATGTCAGGTACATTGCAGAGACCAAAGGTTTTTTGATTTTTACATAATGATTTATATTGTGCTTTGAATAACAGTCCCATGGCAAAGCAGGGATATAAATACACTCCCAGGCCTTTTTTGCACACAGATGTAATTTTAGTTTGGTCTCCTCACAGTGCCTTGCGTCCACACAGTCTTTTACTACAACAAATGAGCTAATAATTCAAACTGCAATAAGTGATCCTCCTTGGAGCAGGAGCAGCACTACTTGGCAGTGAGTTTGTTTGCTTTCAGGTTCATACGGGAGCCTTCCCGACCACTCGGCTACTGGCAGCCCTCCCGCCACCCCACGCCGCATTGTTTTGCACTGGCCTGGCCCAGGCGCCCTTCCTCCTCTGGGTCAGCCTGCCCAAATGTCATCTCTCCTCTTTACATGCAAGCAGTCATGTATATGCACCACAGTTTACTATTAGGCAGTAAATATGGTGTGTATCTGTCGTCACCTACCTCTTACCATCACTGTTCGTGCTGTGAGCCTTATAGGTTTTCCAGAACAGCTCACTTTCATAAGAGAGTGATGCTCTGTCTGGAGCAAAGCCACCAGCAGGCAAGTAGTTTCTGGGGTGTTGGGGTAGAGGGGGCAGAGAGGATATGTGTCCCAGAGGGAAACAGGAAAAGAAAAAGTGGATGACAACAGAGAAGGATGGGAGCATCAGTTAAGTCACAATCATGGAGAAGTGGGCTCTGTTACAAGCCGTGCTAGAGGGACACCCCAGAAAGCTACACTGTACTCCCAGGATGCTGTAGAAGATGTTCTTGACCAGAAATGTACCATGGTCACCAACAGAAATACAGCATAACACAAGATAGAGCATAACACAAAAGCCTCCTCGCCTGTCCACAGCAAAAGTGGTCCCCTAGCAGTGTGTGTTCTGGTGCCACCCCACCACGTAATGCATGCAGGTTTTTTCCTTAGCTGCAGACTGGAAGCTGCCATGGCAAATGAAGGTAGGACTGTCTTTCCAGGTCACTTGCTTACCCACACAATATGCTAAAGCAACATACAGTCTGTGGAAAAAAACAAACAAACAAAAAAAAACCACTCCTTTTCCTACAGGATTCCAAGCAACCACAAACAGCATGTTTACAGCCTCAACTCCTCCTTGAACCAGATGTGCCATAGGAGCTGAAACAAATCAGGTGTGTTGTATGGCCTGCATGTTTATCACAGGGTGAGAGAATAGAAAAAAAAAAAAAAAAGAAAGAAAAAAAAAAGCATTGCTTCTGTTGGTATGCAGAACTACATAAGCATGCACAGTTCTGGGGTAAAAATCTGGGGCAAACAGGTTGCCCCCAAGAAGCTTCAGACTGCTACTGACATTTAAAACCAGTTGCAATGATTTGTAATTATTGGGGCCAGAAAAATTTGTGCAGAATGCTGCTGACTTTGCCGCAGACTTTCTCCCAGAACAGAACTCAAGGCAAAGAGCACTCTTGTGTTATTTACATTACAAAATAAACAGCCTTGCAAGACCAGCCTCGTGGATGTTGCTGCCCTTCAACATCTGCATTAAAGAAAGACACCATCCTGTAACTGGCAGCACTGCCCACAGCTATGCATCCCTTCTTACCCCATCTCAAGGGGGCTTCCCTGCTCATAGCATGCCCCCAGGTTCCTTCTTTCTCTTTACTCTCTTATCATCAACTTGAAAATGGCCCTTCTTCCTCAGGCAACATTTTTACATGGGGAAAACAGAAGATGTTTTTTTAGAAAACATCTTACCTTACAGCGAACAATGGCAGGGAAAGCTAGGCGAGGATGTCCTTTCAAAAGTGTAGGGAAAGTGATTCTTTATCATTATCAGCATGACAGCTTGGATTGGGAAATAAGTACAGGTGTTGTTGTTGGCTTGCCTAAGTGGGAAAAATGCTATATCCCCAGCCTAATAGGAATTTAATAACAGCTGAGAGACCAAAGGAGACAGAAAAGGAAGACAGAGGAGAAGAAATATCTGGATACAAACTTATTAGGGCCAGTCATGCCTCGCTATGACTGGAGAATTGTAAGACTAGTTTAAACTGAAGGAGATCTGAGTTAGACACCAGGAAAAACTAAGTGAGAAGCACTCGTGGTTCACATACTGGATGTAGGTATAGGAACAGCCTGCAAAAACACAGAAAGAAGGATCAGAGTTATGGACTTGTTTCGGAGGAAAGGTTAAACAGAGAAGGCTTGCAAAAAGGTAGCGGCAGATTCCCTCCTTAACAAATACCTGCAAAATTGTGAGTGGCAAATACAGAAAGAAACTCAAAATTTCTTATAAGGCAAATAAAGTCAATGTTTGAGATTATCAGGCAGCAGGTTTAAACAGCAGCAAAAGGGAGCATTTGAACTGCAGACCTCCTTGTTGCATACCCCGTTTCATAGCAGGGGGCATGGCTGCTTCAAGTGCTCCATAGTCACAAGCGAGACGAATGCAAGAGCTCTGAAACCGGCAGTGTTCTTGCTCAGGTACGCTGAGTGCAGTTTGCACGCTCTATTCCCTGTCTTGTTCATAACCAGATTTTAAAACAACTGACCTGAATAATTTCATTGAGGAGTGGGTCACCTGATTATTTACAAAACATTCCCTCCCACACAGGCCAGTATAAAAATTTATACCCAAAGCACTTTGGTCATTGCCATGGTACCAGTGCAGTCACTACTCACAACTGTGCTCCAACTGCAGCAAGAGTGAACTGAGGCTCCTTTGACCCACTTACCTACGAAACCAGGCCATTTTTATGTGGTACCACCTTTCTTTCAGTCTCCCCTGTGCCCATCCCACTTTCATTCAGGTTTAGCTGCCCTCTTCCATTCTCTTCTTGAAAAGCACCACTGGAAAGGTTCACATGGCAGAAAGGTAAGTGAAGGCTTCTGGGACAACTGGAAAAAATAGACGTATATATTTGCATCATTCCCTCATGTGACATCAGCCCTAAGTTATTTAGGGTGCACTACGGGACGGCTGGGAGAATAATCGCAGGAATGTACTGATTTGATCCCAGGTCTCCTCCAGCTGTCACCAGGCTTTCTGCAACGCACTCCAGGGTGCAGTGAGCGGACGGACAGCCGGACACTGAAACCCTGGGTACCTCCCCTGGGCACCGCGTGGCACACGAGCACGGCACTGCTTGAAAGCACGCTGCTGGACAAAAAAGCGCACCGTGGGAAAGCAGATCAAAGCAATGTGATTGCATTTCACGTCTGATACAGCTCATTCCTGAAGCCAGGGTGAATAGCCTAATCCAATGTATCATTCCTGTGCAGGCAGAGCCTTAGGCTGGCATTGTGTCCCGTGGAGCACTGCTCCAGCGTGCAGCATCTGCCACCGCCTGCCCTAGGGCTTGGCGTAAGACTGCCCTGCTCCTCTCCACCTCCTTCTGGGAGATGCTTTGCACAAGCCCTGACAGCCAAAACTCAAGCTGTTTCAGGCCCTTGAGCGCACTGACTCTCCCGCCACGGCCTGCACTGCTCGACCTCTGATCCACACTCTTGACCTTTAAGGAGTCACACGGGCGAATTTGCAGTGATTTAGCTTCAATTTCACATGCTCTTGCTTTTGCAGATATTCTACCCACTTACCCACTCTCTCCCCTGGTTAATCAATGTCAGCTGTTGATGGCAACCCCTGCCAGACAGCTAGTAGATGGGACAATTATTCTCACAAGGACTTCGAAGTCCAGACTTTTAACCCACCAGCTCCAGTATGGAGCAGCTGCAAGAGCTCTGAGTAGCAGCTGCCCCTTTTCTACTGCAGCCGCTGAGCTGCTCTGCTTCTGGTCTCTGGCTACTCTGGCAAGAGGAAAAAAATCTATTTTCAAGACATCATAGTATGAAATCTTAAGTGACTTCTGCCTTAAAAAAGGAGGCGAAGCCCTACAGGCAGCTCCCACGTCATAAACAGTAAGCTGTTCTACTGCGGAGGATCAAGTGGTTTGATAGCATCCCTCACCCTTTCCAAAGCATACTCATGGCTGCTGGACTGCACCTCTTCAACACACCTCCTAAGGGTAAGATTGTGTTAGGGCAAAAAAAAGTGAGTGGCCAACACATTAGCTCAGCTACCTGAGCCCTCAGGTCTGCTGTGGCCCCACAGATGTCACAGACCAGCAAGTGTAACTTCAAGCAGTCTCTGTGTTGCTCTGGCTTCTGGTAGGAACTGACTTTATTGTCACCTGGCACTGAGACTGGGGCTAAACAAATTTGATTCAAGGCCATCGTCTCCAGTTTTGCTGCAAGAAATGCTCATCAGTATCAAACCGTTTGTACTGCCACAGTTTAGGGCTATAAAGTTAGAGCTGTGAAGTGTTACTGCCGCTAGTCAGAAGTTGTAGGACACATGGTCCTTTACCCAAGTCTTCAGCATAAGGGGTCCAGCAGGTAGGCAGCAGGGCATTCCCGACACCGAGGAAATTCCCTTCTTCTGCTGATTTCTCCTTCCTGGCCTCATTCTGAGCCCCAATTCTGTGATTCCTTCATGCAAAGCAAGAAACAAAGTGAGTTTATATCCACGCCTCCAGCCTTTCACAATGTGAGCAATCACTAGCTATAGGAGCAGGAAATGTTTTCAGGGGATTTGTCCTGACTTCTTGGAGAAGCTCACATCCAGCTCTGTAACCTGCAGTTATATCAAGGCTGCCCTGTGCAGGGATCCCTTCCAGCAGTAGCTGAGAGTGTCTTACAGCACAGCAGAAGGATCTGATGCCTTGAGTCCATGCAGCAGCACCAGTGCTAATGGGCACAACACTGAAATAGCACGAGGAGAACAGATCTCAGACAGAGCCATGTGAGGAACAGCGCAGGGGAGGAAACACAGGAACTGATAGTGAGAAAATAGACAAAAGAATAAAGTGGGAAGGGCAAAAAGAAAACGAAAGACAAATAGATGACTGAAATATACACTAACAATGGTAAAATGCCCCTGCCCTCATTCGTACTTTATATATATATATATATATTTATATTACTCCAGTATTTCCTTCCATGTCTCACACAGATTTGCCAGTTTTTCACTCAGCTGGTAAAAAACAAATAGAAAGTATTTCCTACCCAGTGATGGAAGTGGTCTAAACTTTGAAGTACTTGGATTCTTCTAAGTTATTTTTTATTCTTATTCTTTTGGGGGTCTCATAGGCATGATGTTTATTTCATCTACGCATGGGAAGAGGGGGAGGAATGGGTAGCCTTGACTCGTGTTAACTGTTGGCAACAGTTGTTTTAATTTTTTGCAACATGCACCCAAGTATCAAGAGACTGAGTAAAATATAAATAAATATGCTCTTTGGAAACCCCATACATCTTTATGGCCTACGATACCTTCAAATCATGGAAAAACACATGTTTGTTTGTTTGTCTTAAAAAAAAAAAAAAGAGAGAGAGAGATTTTGGTGGCAAAGCTACCTCCCATTGCTGTAAACAAGGTCAGGAGGCCAAAATTAGTCTGTCCCATTTTGCACAAAACAGTCAACAACTTAAGATGTTTTTGCAATAATCAGAAAATTATTGACCGGTGTCAACACCCCCTTTCTGATAAACTGTTGAAATGTTAATATTCTTGGCAAAATTGTTTTTGCTCTAATTACTGTATCCATCTGCTCTATAAGATTGATTATACTGTGAGAGTGTTTGTTCTCTTGTCTCCTGCAATGATGGGCCTCTCCTTGGCTCAGAAACAGTCCTGCCTCATCTTTACACAGAGACGAATGTGCAACAGAAATCAAACCGCCATTCAGCCCCAATAAAGCCGAATAAAAATTCCTTGAAGGAGTTAATACAACAGCCATTAACTGGTTCTTGGATGGGCCATCCCTTGGAAAGCTATTGCCCTGGCCAGGACAAAGATAGCTGGTCTCCATCCAGCGCAGGAGATCAGTGACCAAGAAGGCCACCAAAGCCCTGGAAGCCCACAAACGCTGGCACATCAGCAGCGTTACTGATTCAGCTGAGGAGAAGTTTGGCTAGTTGGAGACACCAGGCCTCCTCTGCACCAGCTCCTTGGCAAGGAGCTGCCGAGTTGTCTGAGGAGGAGAGCGCTTCCCGTCCTACTCTCCACGAGCACCTGCAGAGGCTAATGTTACCTGGACTGGACTGGTTATTTTTGGAGCCAACATGTAATGTACATGCTATCTATGGCATATGCCAAAAAAGACTTGCTATAAAGTTATGTCTGGTATTAATCATTATTAAAGCGGATCAAAAGGAGAAAAAAAATCAGCAGAAAAAATAATTGTTTTATTAGAAAAATGCTGTTTTCACATGGCAAGCCTGGAAGAGATTCAAACTTGCATTTTGTTTTTGAACTGGCATTTCAAAATAGATGCACAAAAAAAGTCACTCAAACTCAAAAAATGTCTTTTTCTTTGAGCCTTCTTACACAGCAGCTGAACTTTTTCTTTGGAAAATGATGCTTTTTCACAATAACAAAATGAAATTCAGCAACAACATTTATTTCAGAAATATGATTTTTCATACCAAAAAAAAAAAAAACTATTCTTTTCCACATACCGAACTGCATATTTGAATGTCTAAAGCATTCAAAGCCATCAAGCTATAAGGCTGAGATTGCTTTCAGGTTTTTATTTTAAAAAAGATTTATGATCTTTCTAAAAAGTTTCCAAGTTCTTGACTCCATCGGGTGCACTCAGTGCATATGCTCATTCTTGGAGAAAGAAGCCCAAAGGTTAGAAAGTTCAAAAAAGGAAGATGGACTTTGAAGGGATGGCTTTTTCATATTTTTTAAATCCTCGACATATGAGTACCTACAACTTTTCCTGAATTGTAATTCAACCTAAAGAGCCCCTGCTGGGTACTCATTCCCACCTTTGTGTCATCCCTTTATTTGTGCCAGCAGGAGGGATTAAGCTGTACTTAGGTAATACAGGCTGTTTCCAGTGCCTCAGCTATTGTACCATACAGAAACACTTTCTGAAGAGTTTAGGGAAGGAAAGGAGAGAAGCTAATGACAATATTGTTACCAGATTTATTAGAGATATTGTGGGAGAATGAGATTTTTCGGAGAAATTCCTCCTCAGGAAAAAAAAAAAAAAAAAAAGGATATTCTATGCCCACTTGCTTAGTGTGCTATTACACTGCCTGCTGTTTTTTTTTTTTTTAACCTGAGAGAAATTTCAATGGTGAGAGGATGACTGCAGTCCAGCCTCAACAAACACCCCTCTCTTGTCTTCTTCTGAGCTTACCTTCTCCTCCAGCTTCTCGCAGCAGTTCCCAACTCCAAGAAGAGCCAGCACAATGCTACATTGCTGCTGCATTGTCCTCAGCATGCTAGAGCAGGAGAAGCACAGGAGGACTTTCTACAGGACAAATGTAGGACGAGTTTTCCCATGCACTCAAGCACCCAAAAATTCATTCTGCCACCACTCACACAAAGCCCTTGTGTCCTTGTGACTGATGACCACCATTCAAAGGACTTTCCACTTGGAAAAGAAACATTTGGGCTGTTGCCAAAGCCAGGGAGTGATGGACAAGATCCCTTTCAAAATGGAACCTGGGACACAAGCCCTGGATAGCCTCTGCTGAAATCAGTAGGGATTTCCAATCAGATATGTAGCTGACAACCACTTTTAAAAGTGTTTAAAACAAACAAACAAACAAACAAAAAAAAAAAACAAAAACTTTTCCAAGCTTTTTTTTTTTTTTTTTTTTTTTTTTTGTCATACATTTATCTCTGTACCTTTTGTTACACTGGCTCTAAAATGCCAGGTAGAACTTTAGCAAACACCATTGGAAACCATCATGGAAAGAACATTTCAGCACAAAGAGCTCTAAATCTCAGGGAGAAGAAGGATTAAAAGTTACAATCTCTGCCTTGGACAAATACAAATACCTAAGAAAAGAACGCTGACACCAGCGAGGACCATGCACTCAACAGAAAGCCATTGGGAAGTTCAGAAATCCCAAGAGAAGGTAGGGTTTCCCTAAGCTTTCAACTGCCACAGTTCGTCTTTGTGCAGGGACCTGAACATTTTCTCATTGTCCCCTGCACAAAACACAGGGAGGAATGCAGCGACTGAATTAGGCTTGATAATTTCCTGTCTGCCTGCAGTCTCGGACTGACATCCTGACGCTGTCCTACACTGGAGGACTATTTTAAAAGCTGCCTTTACAGGCACGCTGGATGTAATGCAGTTTTATTTTTAAATGAAATCTTTGATTATGGAGAACAATCCCATGGCTGGGGATGCATGTTACAGAACCACAGAGTCTGTGGGGGACCATGCTTATCACAGCAAAATCGCCTTCTCAACTGTTCAGCATTGCTGCCGTGTCATGTTACAGTAATAACTGCAGATGAAGAGCTTTTAATTCATTGATAAAAGCAGAAGGCTGGAGTAGCTGGCTAGCTGTAATGAAGCTTATTATTCTGCAGCTAATTTGCCGATTATATTAGAGTTTTATTTCTGAGCACTTGTACCAGAAGACAGTATTATCAACACAACATCTAAACATAGAAGGTCCTGGGAAGAATGTTAATGAGCTGCCACCTACCTCTGCAAAGGTCCCTGTTATTAATAGTGAGTAGCCTAAGTATAGATCAAAAACTCTCCCTGAAGAGTGTGCAACCTGTGTAAAATATGATTACTCATTTGGAACATAACCAGAAAGTAATGGCTAAGTCATGTCTCATTTAAAAGACTGTGGTTCCTTTAATGACGGTAAGTGGACGGGGGCTCAGCTGAAGCACCCTGGTCCAGCAGTGGGATTCCTGTGCTCCCTCAGCAGCCCCAGCCATGGGCTGGAGCCTGATCCAGGGAGAAAAGCTGTGCATTAAGGAGCTCTGCTGCTCCCTCTCCGCTGCCTTTCTATCTCCTGCCTCCTTATCTCACAGTCTGGAGGCAGGAGTTTCTGAAGACTACAGGGAATCTGTTCCTTCCTCCTGCCCCTAGAGCTTTGATCCCCCAAAGGCATTAAAAAGGATACTGGCACATCTTCTGTGTTCAGGAGTAAGAGGGGTATCATGGTACACAAACAGGTAAAGAGGAATGAAACACCTAGGTACCCAGCCATCACTGAGATCCAAATGGACCTTCAGTCAGGCAAGTACCCTGGCATCTTCCTAGAAATATTGAAACCGTTCTTCTGTTCTCTGAAAATTCCTTCAAAATTTCAGTGGGACAAGGAATTCCTCACATCTTGATGTTTGCTCTCGCCAGTCTCCTGCCATGCCCCGATTCCTTCTGAGGAGAACATAACATCACACTAAAAACACGTCTCTTCAGACCTCCTTGCAGGAAAAAACAGAGTACCACTGAGGTTCATTGTGTCTTAGGAGTGAGGAAGAGCAAGCATTGCTTTAGTTGTCTGGCAATTTCATAAATAATTCTACTTATTGCTAGGCTTCTGAGAAAGTCATATATCAAGTTAGTCATTGGCAGGTTCAAGCTAGACCAAAGCACAGCAGAGATTGCTGTAGGACATACTTTGGTTTTGTATGTAGCTACACCGTAGTTCAGAGGGGCTATTTATCCTAATCCACAGAAGCCCATAATTGCTTTGCAAGCTCCCTGCCTGTTCAAGGGAATTACAAGCCTGAGAGTTTCTCTCCTGTGTTGTGTCCAGCCAGAAAAATTGATCTTCTACTACTAAGGAAGAAAAAAAAAAAGGAAAAATGCTGCAAAACTCTTGTTTTCTTTAAAACACAACACAAAGTACTCAGCAGAAGGTACAGTCTCTTCCCTATTCGTTAAAATATTGATATAAAAAAATTTCTTTCCTTTCCTAGCAGCAGTGTGCTCTGGTTGTTAAAATCACTTTGAAACTGCAGTTCATGACTGATTTGTTAAGGCACTAATCACTGGAGGTATTAATGTCAAACTGATAGTAGCTGACATCAGCTACCTGGCATCTCCTGTCCCCAGAGTAAGAGCTGTGGCCGGGATGAGGGCTGAATGTGGGCGTCCCACTGGGCAGCCACAGGGGTCAGAGGCTGGGCAGGGGTCCAAAGCCAACCTTGCCCATCTCTTTGGGCAGCTTCCCAGATGACCCTTGCCAAGACAGGAGCCACTTGAAGCCAGGAGCAAGACCAAGGCAACCTTCCAGCCTGGTCACCTCAGCCATGAGACTTGCTTAATCTGACCTTTGCTGTTTCTCCCGAAAAGGGACGTTTGGGGGTCAGTTCCACTCTAAACTGTGCTGTCTGTGCTCCAGCACATGCTGATTAGCCTTGAAACACCAGGCTGCCAAACACAGCAGACACGCTGCATGCCAAGCAGCTTTCCAGGGTGATGCCTGAGCTGCTTCAGTCCTGATCCTATACCAGGGTGTGGAGCCCCTGCACCCCATGGAGGGGAGAGGGTTACCCCTGTGGGAGGTGGGGGACCGATGTGCAGGATCTGCAGCCTCTGCAGAAATTGCCTGCAAAACAGCTTGAGGAGATGGACAGTGAAGGCAAACTCCCCTCCATGAGCAAATGTCAATGTACCAGCACGACATCCTCTGCGTATAGGATACTTTGCCTATTAGAGACCAACCCACGTAGCCACAGGCAATCTAGACTCCTTAGGGAAACAGAAGGTTGCCTACTTAGACTTATTAGGATGGTAAATGGCTGAGCAGCTGGATGAACAGGCAAAAATAAACTACCTGATATTCTTCCAAGTGCTCTACAGAAACAATCCCTATTTCTCTTCAGTCCTCTTAGCTTTGCAAAGCCAAAGGGATTTAGATGTTTAACATCCAGGACATAAGGCCAAATCATCAAAATGTAAACAGGCAGCTTTGAAAATCTGTGTCTTAGGAATCACAGTCCCATTGACTTTCCACCAGACTTTTGAAAACAGGGGTGCAAGGATGTGACAAGGTAAAGTAGCATTGCCAGGGTGTTTTGAAGAAGGTCACATTCACAATGACCTTGCACATAAACAGGAATGGGGAATATAAGACACATTCCCCAAACCTGGTAAGACTCAGGCAGAATATCACAAAATGCTTCCTAACATTCCTTCAGTAAGAAAAAAGCTCCACTGCTCAAACCACAGAAATCTGGACAGAACAAGGCAGTAGGTACCAAAACACAACGAACAGAAGAACCAACACTGTGTCATGTCACAATCACCCAACTGTGACAAAAGTTTACGAAGGACTTATCCATATACAATAGGACAAACTCACATTATGGTGTAGTTAATATTTCTATGCTTTTTTCCATTAAAATAATGTTTCAACAAACCGCATTTTTTGGTATTGATGGCTTTGTGCAGAGATTTTCTCTATTTTGGAACAGAGCATTAGGTACGAATAGTTGAAATAGTTTCTTCTTGTAATTGTACATTACCTTGAACTCATGTCCCATAAGTTTCTTATATATTGTGGAGTAAGTCACTATTGATTTCCTTTTCTATCATTTCAATGCTTGCTTTTTTTCTTTTTTCTTTTTTTTTCCCTTGAAGGAAAGAAATTCTACCCAGCTATATACACTGTAGATTTCTTTGCACCTTTATATTGGTACAAGGCCGAAAGAGCTTCGTTTGATTATCAGCCCACCTCAGAAATTTCCTGTTCTGTGGTCCTTGAGCATGGAGGCCAACATTTTCCAACACATTGTATAATGTTAGTCATCTAATTCCATATCTGTACACGTAAATAAAGTTAGCCCTGCTTTTCAGAGGACTCTCAGATCCCATCAGTGGGAGTTTTTATGGACAGAAGACTGAATAAGCATTGCAGGATTTAATTAGTACTATTACCCAAAGGAGTGCTTTAAAGATGGCTATATCAGAGGACGCTGATACAGTTCAGGAGATAACTGTTCTTTTTTTTTTTTTTCCCCTGTATATAAGCTTTCAGTTATGCTTAAGAGAGGAGAATATTCTTCCTTAAATCAGCTACGCACTGCTTGAAGTGGTATTTATTTGATTAATACATCATGTGTTAAGTATATCAACATAAAAGAAAAAAAAAAAGACACAAAAACCTATAGTTTCTTTATAAGCTGTGCTTCTTCAGAGCTATGCTTAACTGCAGACTTAGTGGAAGAACAATCAAGGACAGTTAAAAACACCTTTAGGACTTACATGTAGCACAAACCCACACAGCTTCTCAAAAGGAAAGGCACAACACACTTGCCCATGAGATACATGAGAGATCTCATCACACATATCCTTGAAAAAGGAGGACGTCTGAAGTCAAACATCACCACAAAATTTATGACTGTCTTCAGCTGGTGCCTCAGCTGGTGTAAATCAGTATAGCTCTGCTGATTTGGATGGAGTGATTTACACAGGCTGTATTGGACTGCTGTGCAAATCTGCTTCTTACATACCTAAAGAAAAAATAATATGAAAAAAAAAATAAGGAGGGGGATGAAGGCTTCTAGACCTACAGCAGAAAACAAGACAGTGAAATCTGTACCTATATTGCCTTTAGGAACAATTAGGTATTTTACTGCTTAACAGCCCCAAAGTAAAAGGCAGAAATTTGAATTTATAAAGTGCCACAATTACATTTTAAAACATTTGTGTAACAAAATTAAATTGCAGGCATACATATTCCTGTGATTTTCTGAGGCATCTGTCTTCATATGACTTCAGTTGGACATTATGAACTCTGTTTACAATTCTGATCCTGCTACATTCTTAGTTTTTACTGTATTATATATTTACTTACAGTGAAGCTATGAAGCCTGATGCCTGGATGTCTGTCTGTGCATGGGTCAGGTATTACATTGCTCATAAAATGAGTTAGATAAATAATCTGAACAGACCAGCCCTAACAAATAGTAGAATGGCTCCAGACCAGCTTTATGTAGAATAAGGTTTGGTGCAGTGGGTTTTCTTTTTTCAGAAAAGACAAAGACAAGAGTTGTAAAACAGGCATTTAAAAAAAATTGCTGTAAGAATTAGGGACAAAAAGGAAACAGAAAAACTGTAATTTCATGCTCAAGAAGACAAATTTGAGTTTATAAAGATTAAGAAGAAGTTTCAAAATGAATATTTTAGGGTCCCTGAAAGGAACTTACTCAAATTCCAAAGGCCCCTCAGGAGAAAGAGAAGAATATATATATATATATATATACATATATACATATATATATATGAATTAATTTTGCATTTGCTTCAGTATTTCTTATTCTTCCCACAGTAAAGAGAGCTGTACTTGGAAAGCACGTTGTGAAGCGAACAGCTTATTTATTTAGACTAGTATGTCTTCCTGAGAGGTTACACCAGAAAAAAACAGGGTACCAGAAGCCTTTGGAGGAGGTTCTCCATCTCTGCGGTGAGCCCAGCCTCCCTCTTGCAAGGGGCAGTGGCAGAGCAGGGCAGCAAGCATCCCTGTCAGGGTGAGGCAGGGACGGAGGACAGGGAACGTGGGGGGCTACTCAACACAGGAGCTGTTTGTCCTGCAGTGTGGGGCACGTGTCCAGGACCAAAACCTGGCCCCTGACCAGCAAAGACCAGCAACGGTCTTAGGGCTGCTTCTCTCTGTGGCCACCACCAAGCTTGAGAGAGGACTTGAGCGGGTTTAAAGGCAGCCATTCTGCAATTATGCTAAATCCCACACCTAGCCAATAGCTCACCCTGTGGAATCATTTCTCCATTCCTACAGATTTAGTCATTTACTCAGACTTACTCTCACATTACATCGCTGCTTCTTCATCAGGTCTGGATTTGTCTAGATGTACAAGGGAGTCTCTATGTACTGAGTTCAGAAAAGAAAAGTATAGCAAGAAAAACAGAACACAGTGGTTTACACATAAAAAAAAAAAAATCCATCGTACTTATATTTTCAACCTTTTCTAAATCTCGAGGAGCCAGACTAAACTGAAGTGTCTCACACATGATGAAGCGTATATGTCAGTGAGAATCTGGTTAGGAAAACTATTTGCCTATTCGAGTAGAAGGTAATCGAATGGGGAGTCATATGAAAAAAAGATCTTCCTGACTGTGGCATAAACACAGAGGTGAGAAGAACTGTAAAAGTAAACTAGCAAGTATTGCAGCCATGACTAGTGAGTGCAATGTGTGTGCATGTATGCAAGAGACAGATGAAAGATTTAGTAGATAGATGGCAAAACAGGTGACACGACTTCTGATTCTGACTTATGGAAATTGATACCTCCGTTGAAGTACAACCTGTTCTCCAAATCCTGACATTAAGACGAATAGCAGCCAAACAGCAACATCTAGCATGTGATATTTGCGAGAGCTCAAATATTGATTGCACTACTTATTAATGAGTTTCATTCATAATAAATACATGGTATGTTTGCACAGAGGAGGTGTTTTCTAGGAGAGGCATTACATGCTGTATTAAACAATGAATAATTTCTTAATCTTAAATGTGAGTAAACAGCAGGATAGTAAGTGTCATGGTTATAAGCAATTTCACGAAGGTGCAAGTGTAGCAAGTGCTCCAGAACACCTGATGAGGCACCTCTCACTCCAAATGAAGGTTTTCTTGATAGCAATCGCTATGTGAGGTGTTCTGAGCTAGAAATGTCATAATACAGCTAAAGGTTTTGCCTTTTTCACACTAAATTCCATCTTGTTGGGTTGAAACTGTGACTGAATTTGTTATGGCAACTTTCTAGTTGTCCTTTTAGAGCTTCTACTTGGAGTATAGTCTGGTCTTGTCTAAAACCACATTTTTTATTCATTATTTAGATCTTTTTTCTAAGAAAATATTTCTTTCTTAAGACAGCCAACACATTTGAAATTCAAAGAAAATAATGTATCAAAAACTACACAGAATAGACTTTTCAAAAATGGATATTTAACATTACGTTTCTTAATGACTCTGTTCCCCAAATTGCTGGTCAAGTTGCATTTGCTGTAATAAAACAGAAGATGAGATCTTCTGTTTAGGAATTGAAACCTCAGAGACCTCATCTCTGTCTCTTTTTTTTTCCTAGTATATTTTCCCTGCAGTTGCTAGGTGTTTAATTTCTTTGATTGGCTTTTAATATAAGAGGCAAAAGCAATGAGTGTGGATAAGTAGACCATCCAACCAACAATAAAAAGACCACTATTTTATATTGCATATGCAACTTTTCTTGCACAGATGTTCTCTCAATACAGATACTTGTGACTGAGCTACTTGAAAAATTCAGTGTAAAACTACTCCATGGTATTTTCTTTCCCTCACTGCTAATATCCAAGGGCCTCCATTTGCATAGTTCTCCAGGGGTCCATTTCCAGATTCTCTGAAAGAGAAGGGAGTTCTCCGCCCAAAAACACGCACCCAGCTGCCTAGCCTGCCTAGCACCGTGGCTGAGACACGCCATCTGTGTTCCTAGCCTAGGGAAACCTCACCCCCGGAGAGGGCAGGAAACTGAGCTGAGCAGAGCTGAAACCTCAGCCCCAGCCCTGCATTGGGGCAGGTACAACTGGTTCAAGTGATGCAGAGGAGCAACTCTTTCCTGCTGACAAGCACGGCTACGAGTACAGAGCTCGACAGCAGCTGCTGCTGCAGGAGGAAGACATATATCCCAAATACTCCTGTATAAGGGAATAAACAGATAAGACTTTTTCGAGGTTTGATTGGTGACATAATTCACAGAACAAATGATGGGCCTTTAAAGTATTTGCAGAATACCCACAATAGCTTTGTAACATTTCACTATTAGCATAATCACCCTATTTTCCTACCAAATTTCCCATCAAATACCAGCTAGCAAGGGCGTTCTCAGGAGGAAGAGACAGCAACTCTCACACTTGCAACCAGAGCACTACTGTCTAGGTCTTGGGCACACAAACATTAGGCTGTATCTGTGAAGCGGCAGCTTCAAAGTTACATCCTTGGCTCCAGTGCAGATCCACTGAGACCCCAAACTCTTTTATTAGCTTCTTGACAGTGGTGGCAGCCACTTGGATGGGAGCAGCATCACTTATTTTTGAGAAACAACATATGGTACTTAGAATCCAGTGGTTGCCAGCTTTTGATGTAATTAGCCATGATCCCTGAACATCTGCACTCATCAGTTAGCCTTTAGGTTGGTGATCTATTGTTCTACATTGGAATAGAGATTATTCCTTCTTTGGGCACCCTTCCTTCAAGAATGTTGAATATCTCTAGCTAAAGTTATTAGCTTCAAAACCCTGTGAGCACTCCGCATGAAGAAATCCTATTATAGATTATCACCTCGTCACACTTCGAAAGTTCTCCTGAGACTGGAAAAAGGCAACTATTTAAAAGGCACTGTAGGACAGTGAAGGACCACAATACATGGTAATGTCAAGATAGAAATACCCTCCTTAGAATAGCCATGTTTCCTAAATCATATTTGTAGACTGACATGGTCAGATTTACCGTCATGCATACACAATAGGTAAGCCCAGTAGATTTATAATAGGGCAAACTGAATTTAAAAATACTAGTCAGAAGAGCTGAGAAGATATCAAAATTTTGCTAGAACTTTTTGTTAGAATTTTGAATTCTCAAAGAATGATAGCCTTACAAAGTGATAGAAGAAGAAACATTTATTCAGTGATATTTTTTTTCTTTCTTTCTGGATTGCAAAAACAAATTAATGAAGTATTTGTGACCAATTATAACCTTGGATTACCAGATGGATTGAAAGAGACCATAAGACAAGAGAGAGAAACCATTAGTTAAACAAGTAATCTCATAGAAGCCATATGGGCTGTTTAGGCAATTAGGATTATTCATAAAAGAAGGGACTTAAAGAGTCTTTCAGCAAGTCCATTATCTTTGATAGCAAGGTTACATTGGGCAATGTGAACTCTCTGGAAGAAAAATGATGCTGGAAGAAAAAATGCAAAGAAAGGAAAAATCCCAGGAATAACAATTACATCTAGAACAGCAAAATAAAAATATAAACTCATTCCCTCTCCACAGAGGTCTAGAAAATAGTATTAATTAATCCTGGGGCAGCAGGAGTTGAAAGGAAAAAGTTTGTGTCATGAATACTGGGCATTCAGCAGGAAATCATTCTTTTGCTAGCTCTATAATTCTAGCACTCATGCACATAACTAGAGGACATCTAACACAGGCCAAGGAGACTGTTAACACTTGAGATTGACAAGTTTAGTTGAAATAATAGTCCATCTCCTCACTAAGTAACAGAAAGCTACCATGTAGTCTATATTGTACTTTCTTAATGTACTTTCTTAATGCAAGCTGAAGGTTTCCTGCCATGCTACACTTCCCAGCAGTTTCTCTGCAACGTAACAACCATACACTGAATTTTGCAATGAAGCATTATTCCCAGTTAAGCATGCCACTTAAGTGTCACCTCAAAGTTACACACTGGATAATGTATCTGAAAGATAAAAAGATGCACTCAGAATAGCCCAAACTCATACAGACTCATACAAGTTGAGCTTGTTCAACTATCAGCACAGTCAGCCCTACTAGTTTGACCAACAGTTGGTAGGGTGTTTTTAGGGAACTCCAAGCAGGATTATCTTTCATTGACACATTACAACAGCCCTAACAGGTTTAAAGTCCAGTCCTGATTCATAGTGGAATCTCATTATGTAGTATGAATCCTGCACTCTGTATAGTATCAAGAAGATTAAAATCCTTCCATATGTAGGGGTTGGAAACTTCTCCCCGAGAAGCTTTTCAGGAGGAAGCAAGTTCCTTCAGGTGGGGATATAGTTGGGCTGTGTAAGAGACCTGCAAAGCGGCATTCAGCAAGAATCATGTTAAGATAACTCCAAACAACAAGCAATAAGAGAATGCTTATTTTGCCTCATTTGCAGTGCCTTTGCTATACTTGGCTGTGACACAAAGAATTGAGCTCTGATGAGCATTGCAAGAAGAGAAGATGATTGTTTTACCAGCTTGAAAGAGAAGGGAATCTGGGGAATTCATTCTTATTTATACTATTATGAAGATCTTTTGTTTTTTGGCCTGAGAGTAAAAAGACCAAAGGACATTTAAAGCCTGCACTTTTTGCTGCAGCATTTTCATCAGCTGACACAAAGCTGGCCAATTTATTGCTCTGACTGACAGCAGCTGATCAAGTGTTCCCACAGCCACTATCACAGTGTGAAACATTGGGTTCAAAATGGTGATGGGTTCATTTGCTGTAATTCTAAATGGGACAGAGCCCAAAACCAGGATCCCAGCTCCCTTGAACTCGAGCTGTTCAGAATTCAGATCCATATCAAAATCTTCCTGCTCAAGCCCATCACTACTTAATTTACCAAGGCTGTTACTGGCACAGCACTTCATTCTGGCTGTCTTCACTAGCCCTCACGTGGCAGCCACAATAAATTATGCAGCTGGGAATGCAACAGCATCTGAAGCAATTGACCCGTGCAAGGATAGTGGTATCACTTACGTCGCTGTGATGCAGCCCCATGCCAGGCAAAGCAGCCCTGTCCTCCACCAAGGGGACCAGAGGTTGCTCCCCTACTCTCCCATGTGAGTAAATCTGGCGTATTTGGCTAATGTTGTATCCCTCCTGCTGGGTATTGATAGCATTAGATACCACTGACTATAGCCAGATATGATTTCCCTTAAGCAGGTCTGCTTCCACCTTTCTCAAGAAACCCTGTTAGTGGTTTCACTAACAGCCCATAGGAGGACTTCTCATGTAGAGGCTTAAGTCCCTTTAGTGAAGCCTTAGCTTTAGCCTGCTTGTACATGTGCTGGGGAATTGGATACAAATTTAATAGCTTCTGGTTCATGTCATCAGTATCCCCATTTCTAAACCAGGCAGTGTAGAGAAATGTGACCACCTGAACCTAGAGCCTAGAGGATGGCTGGTTTGACTGAGATTCAGGAGATCAATGGCAAATATGGTAAAAGTGGGTTACAAATGGGAGCCAGAGGAGTCAGCAGAGTGTGTATCATGGCTGTCAGATGGGCAGCAGTAAAAGCAAGTCCCTGAGCACTAAGCATCTTTTCTTATCCTGTCTTTTATGACAGCAGACGTTGCTCCACTCATCCCTGCTTCCTGCCCCAGGACTAACCTGAGCTTCCTTCCACGTTGACATTGCACAGCTTCACCAACTGCAATTGCACACACTTACTGGGATCCTTTCCGTTCAAAAAAGTCCTCCAGAGGACTCCTCTGCCCTCCTCACCATTGCCCTGCCATTAAGTTCTCTCAAGCTGCTACTACTGTTTCCTTGAGCGCAAAAACTTCCCAGAGGAGGAGGAGAGAGGGAAAAACTACGAGTTCCTGGCTTAGCTCCAGAGCCTACACAGACCTGCTGGGTTACAGATAAGAAAATGACCTTCTTCCCGCAACGGGAGTATCAGAGCAACTGGGTCACCTGTGAGATTGGGAGTTTTCCCTGCTTCAGAAAGAAGTGCTTCGCACCCTCCCCTTGGAGCAGGTTACCTCTGTACAGAGCTTCCCACGGGACTGACACTAAACAGCGTGGCCTATGCTAATGCTCATAACTAGCTTGCACCTCACTTTCTGTCTGAAGCATCAAGTATTCACCACGAGTGCTGAGCTACATATGGTGCAAGGTATACATTATTCCACTGGCAGCCGTTATATGACACTGTAAGTAAAATAAAGTAACAGGTAGATATATTTTTCTTGTTAATCACAAACCTAATTTTCTATTAAAATGTATGAGATGACAAAATCTCAACAAACTCTTTAAAGCTATTACTAGAGGATAAAGTATTTCACCAAAGTATTAATATTAACATCATTAAAAGAGTTTTATCAAGTGTGCCTTTATCTCCAGATTGCAAACAATAGCAGCCTGAAGGAGAGATATGCCCTTGAGTATTGTGGTATGAAAACCAACAGCAGTTTTAGAGCCACATAAAGTCTTCTTGTGGCTTCAAAATTAGGGGAAAAAAATCTTGAAGCCACAATTATAAGAAGTAATAGAGTAAATGAATCTATTTTTCATCACCTTGGGCTCTGAAAAGAAAACATTAGAGAATTATATTGATAAGAGAAAGAGCTGAGATATTCAAATGCATTTAATGTTGTTTTAATTGATTAAACTAGATCAGGAACATTTGAAAATGCATAAAGGAGCTGTTTCTGCATAAATATTCAAAATATATCTGGTTCAGAAGATAGTTGCTGCTTTGTACATGTGATACAAGATACCTTATCTTCTGTACATTCAATAAAGTCTTGAAGTCCAGAAGATCAACAGACTTAAGGTTTTAGGGTCCCTTTTTTGACAAGTCACTTGTGAACGTCACAGAACTGTCTCTCCCTCGTTTGTGCTTCAGACAGTCCAGCACTTCAGAAAACAGATCTGAGAGAAGGGAAGATCAAGAAAAAATTTGGTTCTACTGTGACAACCCATGGTAGGTTTGTCCAAAAGTCTGGTGGTGACAGTGAGTTAAATCAAGGTGCAAGAAAGCCTGGGCAAATTCCCCAACTTCTGTTTGGGAAAAATACATTTTCACAGCATCTGATTTTCAAGAGAGGTCAACACCCTTTCAGCTCTGAGAATAAGGGCCCAGTTGTTGAAAATGCTGAGCTATTGACTCAAAAATGTTAAGAGCACACCATTTGGTATCCCTAATCCTAAATTACCAAAGTACCTCTGTAGAATAGCCGACTATGCCCACTGTTCATTCCCAGGCCTGGGCAGTCCTGTGCTACCTGCTCAGAAGTGACCCTTCTCCCATTTGCTTTCATCTTGTCACTTGCTACTTCGCTGTGATCCGATTTTTCATAAATCCTGACAATGAATTATTTCAACTGATTTACAGAAGGGGTCTTGTGGGGACAAAGGGGCAGCCTGGGAGAGAGGACAGAGGTAACCAAAAGCCAATCCATTTGAAGGCCCATACTAGTATCAGAATTCCCAATCTTGACAAGGTCCCTTTAAAATGTTTCTTTGTTTCATGATCATAAACTCGAAATAGTCCCCTTTGCCACATCACTGTAACACTGCTCTGAGATGAGGAAAATACAAGAATATTGTACTGTAGATGTCTGTCTCCCAGCTGCATTGAGTGATGAGGCTCTCTCTTCCCTGTATGTTCATAAGAGGTAATTTCTTCTAGAGTCTCTCCATAAAAAACTCCTTACAGGGAGCCCACCATTAATCTTGAGCACAGTAAGTATTAGCCAACATGGTAAAAAGAACATTAAAAAAAATCTTGTCCCTAAGCTGCAGAAGCCTAAATAATGACAGTAATAGCATAATCTCACTCTCACACACAAAGTTGTTAACTGACAAAAATAGAGTTCATGCAAAGCAGAGTACACAATCAGAGCAGAAAAGCACAACTTTCTTCACTAATTCCCAAATAAATAACACCGAATATATTGCTTTTAAGTGCTTCATTTATTTTAAAGAAATACTTCTAAAAGAAGTGTTCCAATGACAGACCATGAAGAGCACTTTATAAAAGGAGATTAATTATATCCTGAAAGTTACAAGTGTCATTGAGTAAGAGGACTGCTGTATAAAATACCAATATACTATCCTACTCAGCCACCCATTTGGGCTAGGCCTGATCCTGAATTTCCAGCTGAGAACTGGAATTATTTAGCAATTATTTAGCTGAGCATAAATATTTAGAGACAGTTTCTGCTAACAAATCTTGCCTCTAGGAGCCAGGCCCATAACAATATTCTTGGCACTAGTTTTCCACACATAAATCAACCCCCTAACTTCACACCTTCCTTATTTCATTTTTACAATTTTGTAGAATACCCGGCTTGGTTTATTTATGTGGTGCTGCATCTAGCGTTCGCTATATGATGGCTGTTATTAGATCTAATTCTGGCTACAGTGCTACCATTGAAAGCAGCCATACAGTATTAAAACAAGAGACAGGGGAAATAGGATTCTTAGTAGCAGTGGTTAAAAAATAAAATAAAACATTCTTCTAGCTGAGGAAAACACAGACAAACAAAATATCCGCCTTCCCCTCGAGTTCTGCTCCAAATCTCTGCACTGCTTCCTTCCATCCTATATATACATGGAAACCAGTCAACTGATTGCCCTTGGGGGGACCAGCAAATCGTAGGAGGAACCAAATCTGGTAATTTAGGTACTCATCAAGCATGTGGACAAGGTAGGCCTGGCTCTGGCTGGAGCAAGCAGAAAGCAGCTGTGGCCCGGCGGCTACCCCTGCCCTCTGAGATTTGCCTTTTCGAAAAGAAAGCCCAGTGAAAACAGCTCAACATTTGCAGCTCCAGATGAATCGTGCTGCCAGGGAGCTAGCAACTGAAGATGTCTCTTAAGCCTGGATAAAGATTTCCTGCCTGAAGTGGCCCAGGGGACCTGCTGGAGGTGAGGGTGGAGTGTCGGCCTAGCGCAAGGGGCCTGCAACCAGGTTTTCTTCCTCTGTGGAAAAATGCCTTTTTGAACAGCAAGCCCCCAATGCTCCAAACAAAATCAGGTGTTTGCCTCAGGTTGCCAGTTTTGCACTTTTAGGACACAAACTGAGCATGTTGCAAGTTTACTATTGCAATTTTTGAGACGGGGGTGTGAAGCCAGCCAGAGGACATGACCTTTGAGGACGAGGTGCTCAACTGCAAGTGGTGAGCACTGGGCAGGCAGGAGCACAGCGGCCCCCTGCAACACCCTTTGGAGGCCGGTGAGCTCCCTATTCACCCCAGGGGAACAGCACTGCCTTCCTCACCACAAAAGCAAGTCATATTTTAAAAAACGGCTCTTCAGGCCTTCCCAACATTACCCCATGTATTACCCAGGGAGAGAAAGAGCAAGCCTGACTTGCTCTAACCCAGCCTGCCTCTTCTGCGTGTGCTTTATTGAAACAACTCTTGTTTCATGCTGCTGTAGCTTGAACCTTGCAGTTCCAGCACACTTTAATTCAATCGAAGTGTGTCCCAACAAAAAGCTTACCAGTTTTCAACTCTAAATGCAGAGGGAAAAGTAGCAACAGCAGCAGCACCACAGCTGAGTTCTCTATAGATGGTAAATAAATCATGGGAACAATAATCCCCAATTTCACATTAATTGTTTGGAAATCTCTACAACATCAAACATTTTGTTAAAAATTGAGAAAAAAATCAGCATAGCTCTTTTGTTGGTTTTGTTGTTGTTTTGCTTTAAAATGATTTGTTCTAAATACAGCTTAACATGCAGATGACTGGTTTGAGACTAGAGTGTTTCTTCAAGACAGGAAAAAAAAAGTAGCAATGATTTGTATGAGGATGTCAGCAGAGAGGCTTTTTAATAATAGAGGTACCTGGAAGAGCACTCGGTGCTTGCACATGGGTGGGGAGACTCAGGTCTTGGGGCAGTCCAACCAATTTTCCTCTATCACTCAGCTTGGGGAACAGCAGGTTTCAAACCAGAGTGGTATATTCCCTCACTGATTGTAAGGTGTTAGAGGATAAAATAATAATAATGATGATAATGACAATGATAATAGTAATGATAATGGTGGTAATAATAATAAAGTAATAATAATAATAATAATAATAATAATATCTGAAGTTCCTCACAAAAGATTCAAAGAAGCTAATGACTTCCTAGGATTTTTTTTCCTTTGCTACTGAAATGTTCAGAAAGGAAAAGTCAACCTAAACATAGTGTGTTAAGAACCACCGTCTCTGCTCACATTGCACTTTGACATACACAGACTGATATTGCACTTGTCCTCTTTTTTTCTTTTTTTTTTTGTTTGTTTGGGTGATTGATTTGCAATTCAAACCCATGTGTAATTACTGCCCAGTAACAACATTTCCTTTTTAACAGAGCAATTGCTTTCCATATTTTTGCTTTCCATTGAATTTCAATGTTCTGGATCACTTGCCTCTATTGTTCTGTCCGAGCTACTGTTTTTCCCCACACTGAATCCCTTTATGCTGTTTTTGCCTATGATTCTAACCTCTCTATAGCCTATTGTAATTTTTTGTATCTTCACTCAGATTTGCAACTTCTTTTGACTTTGTATCATCTGACCATGAATTACATTAGCATACTATTTCCTTCCTCTTCCAAATTTGATGCCTAACACCAGCTCCTTTGTGTAGATAACAAAGAAGTAGTTAAAATATAACTCTTCAACACATTCATAAAAGCTATTATGGGATTTCCCTAATTCATTCCTAGCAACTATCTGACTGATATTAGTAGGTTTACCTAAAAAGTAGGTCCAATCCTTCCTCAATGCTTTGCAAAAGAAAAAACAAACCAAAGTAAGTAAGAAGAAAAAAAAAATCACAAATTTTCCTTATAGTTCTGACTTTTGCTCTGACTCTTGCCATAATCCTCATTTTACCCTTTATGGCCAATTTTTTTTTTTTTTTTTTTTTTTTTTACGGTGGAGTAGACATAAAAAGAAAACCAATTGCACTGCAGTCTGTAGTGCTGAGTCACTGCCCTCCTCCCACTCCTTTCAGCTGTGCCTGTTCTAGATAGATGGCTTCAAAATCAGCATCTGGGGGCTGGTAATTATGGGAGATGTGGAAACAGGACTTGGGGACAGGAGTGGTAGTAAAGGCTTTTTTGAGGGGAGGGAGCTTTTCTACATCTATTAAGGATTCTAAAATAAACTGGATATTCCTTTGAAGTGAAGAATTCTGGCCAAATTTTATTTCAATATGTAGCATTTCAGACATCTAGAAAGATGAGAAGGGATTGTGGGTTACTTAAATCCCAGGAGAAAAATGCTGAGAACAAAGTTACTACATATGGGAAATATTTTTCAGAGGAATTGAACATAAAACAAATGATTTACTAGTGATCCTTAGCTTAAGTTGCTTTTAGTGCAAGCAGCCATATTGTATTAAGGGAGCTTTTGGTATGACTGTAAGATGTGAGTTTATAACTGTGCTGAAATTGAACTGCATTTTAAATCTTTATGAGATAGTATTAAAGATTCACTGATATCAGAATATCTACCATCTGGGCTATTCTCTAGTAGTTGGGAAATGGCTATTTCTTGGAGCCTCCAGGTCTATTTTAACCTGCCATCAGCTATAACACCTGTTCCCCAGACCATTTTGTGGGCACTAATGTCCTTTCCTACTCTCCTGGCACTGCACAGGCAAATGAATGAAATTCAGGCATCCCGTTCTCCTGGAGGTTTGACATGCTCCTCAAAGCTTCTTGTTCCTACTTCAGCACCAAATCCAAGTTAACACAGCCAACTCTGCAACACCAAAACCCACTTCAGAACGAAGGTGTTTAGAAAAAATACCTCTGATAAATAATAATTTTTCCTTCCCTACCAGTCTGCCTGCAAACCAGTTGGTGACATGAGCCAACTGTGTCTTGGCTGCCCGTTGCATCCAATAATGTATGGCCCCAGTGTGGGTAAAGGACTGTAATTCACTTGCGGGACTCTGCCGATGTCAGACAGCGCCTGAGCAGTTTATGAACAGCAGCAGAGCCTTGAGAGTGAATTACGGCCCTGCATTCACTCCTAGGACATCTGTTGTTGTTCAATATAGAGTATACCTTCTGTAAATTAAAAAAAAAAAAAAAAAAAAGTACTACTTCTTCACCAAGTCTTCAGTTTCCAAAAAATCTTTCTCTTTTTTTGCCCTTTATTTGAATCCATGCTGATTCACAAGAAATCTGAGGTTTGTTGGCGTACTTTCTTGCCAAAGTCACCATTACTGTTTTAATTTTCTTGTTCAGGACCATCTTTTCAAGATTATGGTAGCCCTAAAACACAGATGAATATATGGTTTCTCTTTCATGCTTACGTGCGTCTAACCATTAACTCTACAAAGGCAAATTCTAAATCAGTTTAAAACCATTGTTGTTTGATAATTATCACTTACAATCAATTTTCTTGTATTTTGCCTAATCTGAATGCAAAAGCCCCATGTGATGTCCCTTTAATTTTATTTCCATAGTAGGTACAGTTACGCTGGGGCAAATCTGGAGTAATCTGGTGCATTTCGTTTCCTTGCCAATACAAGTGACTCAAATCCTTGGAGTAATTCCAGTTTTTCAGAATTTGGCCCAGAGAAGCTAGCTACAGCATGTGACATCAAAGAGGCGTTTGTGAAAAACTTTGTTAAATGTTCTATTTACGAACATTTCTGGCCATGTGTCATATTTTCTGTAGGTTTCCCCCCTCCTCCTATTTTATTACTAGGGACATTTGCCTGAAAACAGACTATTTGTTACTTAGCAAGTTCATTTGCTCCTGCTGCTTATTCCTCACTTGAAGTCACTCCTGTGATT
Source organism: Anser cygnoides (assembly GCF_040182565.1). Classification (NCBI taxonomy): domain Eukaryota; kingdom Metazoa; phylum Chordata; class Aves; order Anseriformes; family Anatidae; genus Anser; species Anser cygnoides. The sequence goes on along the minus strand of NC_089874.1, from coordinate 38,697,793 downwards.
GTGGCATCATAATTAGTTGCTCCGGAGATGATTATGATGTCACAGAGGACTGTGTGTTATATGGCTGCAAGTGATGAATAAGCAGCAGGAGCAGATGATCTCTCAAGCAATAAAGACCATGTCTTTATGAAAATATCCCTGGAAACAAAAAGGCTGAAATTATATATTGAAGCAATGGAATAGTTTCTAGTGTGTCAACTACTTTCCACAAAATAGCACTTTCTTTTTTGGTTTTTGGTATTAGTTTTTTGTTTGTTTGTTTGTTTGTTTTGACGGGAGGGGTTACACCTTTTTATCACTTTAAAACTACTTTTGAAATATTTGGCCTCCACTTGTCCTTAGTGAATTACAAAGAGAGTGAGAGAATTGTTCTCTCTCTCAATAAATGGATGATGTATCATACATAAAACAACACATTTGCTTCTGATGGTCAGTGATCTCCTTTCCCACAGGAAACAGTGAATTAAATGTGCACTGGCATACAACCTAAATCCCACCACTGTCCTGCTCCACAGAGGAGGGTCTTTGCCAAAGGCATGTCCTGATTGCCAAGGGAGGCAGGATCCATACACCCATTGCCCTGTGCCTGCAACAGGCTCTCCCCTTCCTTGCTCTCCATCGAGAAAACTGTCTTCCTACCAAGCACTTCTTGGCATGTCAATCCTTTCTCAAAATCTCCCTTCTGGCATAGTTTCCTCACCTTCATAGCTCTTCTCAGGTCTGCACATGGTTGAGGAAATAGTTCATCTCTCTTCCTTTTTAATCTGTTTTATTCTGACTTCTATCTTCTTGCCAGCTGCCTACAATGGATAGGAATCAAACATAAGGAAGATAGAGTGCAGGTCACCTATATAACAATAACGTACTTAAGGCATAAAAAAGAGGAATTTCTAGGAGGCACAGTTGAAAGTAGCATGCCTCTTTGCTTTCTTTCTATGCATTTGGTTTTGACCCACCTGTGTGCTGCAGTTACCCTCTCTAATCCTCTAAAACCTCTGGTCTAATTGCCAGATAAGACCTTATCTCTATCCCACCTCCACAGCATTTCAGTCTTTCCAAATATCAAAGCTAATGAATTAAACATTCCTAAAAAAGAAGGCTTTAATTTATTGTTTAATACATTCAGTGTTGCTCTTTTTATCTGATTGGTTAACCTAACTTAATCTAGTGGGACAAAAAAAATCTGCCTGGCGCCACAAAATGCAAGAGAATGATTTTCCCATTCTGACTACAAAGCTTGCTGTTTAATTGTACAAATATTTGTGGGTTTGGCTAAGGTGAGCACTAATTTGTTATTTTAGCAAAAAGCTTCAAATAATTTAGAATGTGCTGAGAAAATATTCATTGCCTTTTTGCAAACAGTGACATGCTAAACATTTAAGAGAAACTACCATGCTACTGAAAGGACTTTGCAAGTAGATGCTTGCAAAATTATTTTAAAGAAAAAAAAAAAAGTGAAATTTTTAGTGGTTATTTTCTGGAATGTTGAAAAATACAACCTGCAAGAACCTGCCTTGTGGGCAAACATTCCCACTATGTCCCTAGTTATTTATTCTATATAATGTTTGGGGCTTTTTTAACCTCTGATGAGGGCTTTTGTTTCTGAGGGCTTTGCCCTTCTAGACTTCAAGAATAAAAGTGTCTGCTGCTGCTAAAATAAACAGGCCATGATTGAAGATCTGCACAGTCCTGTCCTCAGACAAATGGGGACCCACTGAATTCAGATAAATACCCCTAGCCCCTGAGGATGGGAACTTCAATAAACCTCAGCTTCATCCTGATTACAGACTATGCTGTAAGTGGTCATTTAAAGTAACGCTTGGTGAGATCAATAGCTGCATGCAAGCAAAGTTTCTCTGGGTCTGTTCCCCTTGCTGGGCAAGATCAGCCCAGCAGCACAGTTGCTGCTGCAGGGTAGGGTTAGTGTCGGGAGACTTCAGGGCTGTGACACACTGAGTAGGCATGACCTCCCACTTGCTTGCATCAAGTCATGGAGTTGCAATCCATCTGCCAGGATGCTTTTTGGCAGCCACAATGGGCCTCTGGGGAATTTTTCCTGAAATGTTCAAACACTGGCACAAACTCCTACACCAGAAATCCAGGAAAACCCATGGCTTGGGTGCACAAGAATTCTTTCCCCTCACACACAATGTGATAAGCATATGGACTTAACCAGCAGAACATGTATTGCAAAAGAGAGAGGGAGGGAAATAGAAAAGAATTGTCTATATTAATAATTCCCCATGGCTAAGTACCAGCCTCCAGAGCATACTGGCAGTGGTCCAACCCTTTCCTCAACAAGAACAAGTGACAGCATGGGTGACTAGCCCCTGTTCTCCTCCTCTGGCCTCATGGAGGTGCCACGTTTCCACAGCTATTGCAGCTTTGGGTGTCAGGTTTCATCGTCTCAGCAAGGAACTCCAGGTCTTGATCCCATTGCTTGCCCCACTATGACTTGCTTACTACCTACTTACTTACTTGCTACCTGTTGTTCTCACCACAAGGTCCTGCCAGCTGAATTCCTCAGGGACCCAGCGCTGCTAGCATGTCTTCCACCTTAGCGAATGCAATTCTCTGCTGATTGCATTAACTAATACAAGCTCAGTTTCAGGGCTTCCCTTGTCTCCCCACACCTCAAGGCCACACACATGGAGCACCAGGCTGTGGTGGCAACTCCTCTTGGGGACGTTTAGCTGAGTGCAGTTGCCTGAGCTTTTCACAGAACAACCCCTACCTTTACTATCTTGTGAGTTTTAATAGAAATAACCTGCCTGGGGATTAAATCCATTGTCCTTTTCTTTTCAAGTTTCCAAGAAATGCTGAAAGAGCACTCCCACCCCCGGGGCCTCTGGGCTTTCTCTGAAGATCTGTGCCAGGAGCTGCTGCCTTCCTGCAGGCCTCAGGCCCCACCTTTCCATCGTAGCTGTTCTGTCTGTTTGTTTGCTTCCTTTTGCCAGAAGCAGATAAAATACAAATAAATTTCTTTCTTGAAGAAAAAAAAAAAAAAAAGAAAGAAAAAAGCAACGCAGATTATCAGAAACAGTCACAGCTCCACAGCCACATTCAGGGTTGACTGTGTTGGCCACATTCAGAAGGACGCATGAGGTTAAGCCTTTAGCTGGCTGGAGGAAGCTGCTGAAAGTGTGAGCATGAAGGACATGTTTCTAATGTCCCTGTGTAGTGCTAGTAGAAAAGTGGAGTCCATGCATTGCTTTCTGGGCTTACAACTGGCTTCCTGCTCAGCAGCAAGATAGCTAAGTAAAGGCTGGTTAGCATACAGGTATAACTTCACTTAGCTAAGAAGGACATGGAGAGAAGGAGCTGGTGGATAAAGTAGTAGCAGAGTAGTTGAGAATGACAGACTTCCTCACAGAGGTGACACAACCAGAGGTCAAACTCTCCCAGGCATCCAAACATCCCCTTGATTGATCCAGTTCAGCAAATGCCTATAAAATGGATTATCTGTCACCCAGAGATGAAAGAACAGGACCATCAGTTTCACATCCAGAGCCATAACCTTTGCCTTTACTCAGCTCCAGCTCACACCTACTTGTCTTGTGACTTGCTGTAACCTACGGGTGTGGAGGTGTGCCTGCAAATCCCTCACATACATTACTGACCCAGGATCACAGCAGGAACCATTGCCGTTCTCCGTGCAGTTCCCCACACAAATGTCCAGATGGCTTTGAAATCCGTCTGTTTGCTGACTAGTATTCATCTTTGGGCATGGCAAGATGTAAAATCCTAAACAAGTGCCCTCTCTTCAATGTAAGTTTTTTCTTGCATCAAGGAAAACAGCAAAACAAGGAGAAAACAGGTCCCATCGATCCCCACAATTGGTATTTTACCTCCCAGAGGGCTTTGTAACTGCTGAGACTGCGGGAGCATTATCTTGCTTTCAGAGAGCTCTCTGATGAGGAATTCAGTACTGTAGCTGTGGCAAGGCATGAGGCACGTGGTTGGGATGTAAAAAAGTGAAAAATAGGGCCCGAAGAGCTAGAACGTCTATGATGAAGCTCCTCCTTCAGCAAAATGGGAAGTGTTAAAGCTCTGAATATCAATCAGCGCTTCCCACAGGCAGTGGGATTCACTGTCAGGATCCGCCAGTGTCTCTGAGACATTGAATCCTTTCCTTAAATTAAAATTGTGACCAACTAGAGGCAGAGCAAATTACTAAGGTAATCAAAGAATGAGTGACATTACACTTTTAAAACAAATCTGCAAAGTAAAATTCACTGTAGGATGCATGAAAACTCCATCAGTTCTGCATTTTATGGAAATGCTCCCCCCAAACACTTGCAAATCACAGAAAATTGTTAAAATGCACCACAGAGTTCAAGTTTACAATTCAATAATAATAGTGTACAGTATGATGATAATAATATAATAGCAATAATAATAAACATACATTGCTTTATTACAACTACAGATTGTCTCTGATCAAATGTCATTAAAACATATGTAAAAAGCTGGAGAAAAAAACAGAAAGTAGATTTTGCTGTAGCTGTTTATGTACAGTACATTTAGCTTCTCTGAAGCAAATCAGTGGAAAGGAGGAACAACAGAAAAACTCCAAAATAATAAATAGACTGTTTTAAGGCATGTTATAAAACTCCTGACATTCAATTGTAAGGGCACTCTGTCCTAGAAAGATGACAGCAATTAGCTTCCTGCAAAGAACAAGGGAAAAACAGGGATATTCTCCTGCAGTTCAAAATACCAGTTGTAATTTTCAGTCTTCCATTTTCTCTTCCCTCAAGAAGCTAGGATTAAGCAACCAGCATGCGCTACCAGTTATGACCAGAGGAAAAGGTACGTGAATAATCCAGTCTTGATCAATGCTAGTGGCCCAGTCCAAAGTCTCATGGTCATAAAAAGGACATTTCAAATAATGTTTTTGCTTGTGCTTCACCTGGATATCTGTGTTCTCACTCTGGGCCAGCCTGGAGCATGCAATCTCCTGAAAACCTTTAAGGAATGGATTCAGATGCTGTGGGAAGCCCTCAAAGATGCTCAGACAGATCATTATATTGCAAAGTTTACTAGTGTGTTGGCCTTCTTATGCTAGCAGTAAGGAGACTTTTGTTTTCTCCTTTCTGAATTTATAGATAAAGATAATTTATTTATCTGTTCCTCCTCTTGAATTTATCATTTTCAGATAATCCTCAAGGTTAGAGTTAGGAGAGACTTGTTCCTGCATCCTGCCCATCTTCCTTCTGTGGAAAGGGCACTCCTTGTGATGTAGTTCCTGGTGGAGCTTGCGTTTTCCCTATGCAACAGTTGGATACTATGCATGGAAAAGAGATGAGTACTTGTCATTGAAACAGCAATGATAGCAGAAGGATATCAGGCCCCTGAACAGCTCTTTAACATCAGTTGTGTTATCTCTTATTTCTGATATAAACAAGGCACAAGTGAAAACCAGAGGACACCAACAGATATAGATCATCTGGAACTTAAAATGAGAAGCATGTCTTAAAAGCAAGGACATTTATAAGATGTATTTCCCAATTTGTAGTCCATCACTTTTTTACATATGCAAAAAAAATGAACATTTCTCTTGGGCAACTATTCTACAGCTCAGTACAGACAAAAAGATTTTTTTCAAATATTCATCCTCAGTTTTCCATTTCCTATAATTATCCCAGGATTCTTAGCTGTACCCTAATTATACCCTAGGTATATAATTAATACCCGAGGTATTAGCTTAAAATAATTCTCTCCATCCTTGCTGTCTGCACCCATCTAATTCTCCTGGGAAGAAAAGATGTTAATAAAATAGATGAACTGTTATCTTTTTTTTTTTTTTTCTTGCAGCTTTAATAGAAAAAAAGAGAGGACAGCTGAAGGGCAAATAGAAATCCTTACTCATTCTTGTATTTTTTATTTTTTTTACACAACTTTTAGCTTTTCCTCCAGGCTTTTGCAAGTTGTAGGTCTCTTTCTCCCAGTTCCCACTGTCCTCAATATGAATGTTATTGAACTCACTCTGGTGTTTACATACAGCTTTCCAAAAAGCATTGTGAAAAATAACATTTACCCTGTGGACTACATTCTTACTCAGTAAGAATGAACTCAGTAAGGACTACATGCTACTCAGTAGTTAGAGAGACACCATATGAACCAATCATTTCTTCAGTCTGGGTCTCAAGGGGGTGTGAGTGGATCAGGTCTTTTTCCATCTGAGTGTGTTACAGTCCAACATGTGGAGTCGCTTTTCTTCAGGAGAAAGCCTTTTGCCCCTCTCTTGTCAGCTGGGAGTTATCTGCAGGTGTAAATAGGGAGGAATCTGGGGTACCGGCTGAAATGGTGACCTGTGAAAGCAGATGGATGAAAGCCTCTCTTGTTCTTCTTTTTGTCACTTGATCAATCAACTGTGCAAGATATGACACTTACACATTGATCAGTTCCCAGAACAGCTTGTGAAACAATCGTTTTTTGACTGGTCTCAATTATATCTTATCTACACTTGGTCACATAGTCTATCAAACATATAACTTAAAATAATGGTAATAGTAATTTGAAACTGGCAAATGCAATGTTACAAAAGGTTAAATTTAAATTTCCCTGGGGTCAAAGGTATTTAAGGATAATCTAGGCACTGGCTTGAAATACAGCATAGTTAGCTACCAGATGAAAATGATTTTTCTTGCAGCAATTACCATGGTAGTCCCAGAAGGGGTTTGTTATGTTAAAACGGCACTGAGACTCCAGAACAGTTCACAGGCAGGCTTTTTAGGCTGCTTTGGAGGGCCTGCTGTTTGCTTTTGTTGGCAAGCATGACCTATATGTTTATTTTATTTCTTCCTTACTTCACATGGTGAATTTTGTTCTCTGCATGTATGAGAGGATTACAAGCAAGAGATGTTAAAGTTTCTGTTTACCTACAAGGCATGTACAAACAGAGGGCCAGATCCAAACCCTGTTATCGTCAGTGGAAAGTTGAGTCAGCATCTCTGAAAACCTAGCTGCTTTTTTCAAGGTGCCCAAGTACAAATATGTGTTCTTCAAACAGCAAGTTTGAAAATTTGAAAAATATTCTTTATGAGAAAAAAAAAAAGAGGAATATCTCTGTCCCTTCTTTAGTTTCCCTCTAGATGGTTGATAAGTTTTTTTGTTTAAGGGGAACTTTTTTTTTTGACTAAATTTGAGTATTAAAGTTATGTGTCACCAAAGGTTATGCATCAGCTCTGTCTGGAGACCAGTTTTCCCTGGAAGGACTCATGAAGTCATTCTTTCAGTGATTCCAAACAGTGTGTCCAAACAGCAGACACTTCTCTGCCCTACTCACCCTGCTGTGGTGTGTGCTGCTCAAAATTTGTTTATTTTGGTGAACAGAAAGAATGCAAAACAACATGAGTATCTCATTTGCCAAGAGAAGAAGAGAGAGAAGACCACAGAACAAAGGGGCCAGCCCAACAGTGAGGGTGGATGAATAAGCACACTGTATCATACACACTACATACAGCATGGAGATAAGTCTTCACTTGGTGCACAGGAGACCTCACCACAGTCTTCTCCAGGGAGTCAGCAATAGGTAAACAGAGAAGCAGCCTCTGTGTAACACACGAGCACATCCTGTAAAGAGCATATGTAGATGGTGACTCTCTCTAAAAAATGATACTTAGCATGCTAAGCAAACAAACAAGCAGCTGAATACATGCAAATTAGATGAATGACTTGGGTATAGGAGACAGGAACCTCATAAGTCAAATGTTTCCCAGCTTCCAGAAGGATTTGCATATTGCGTAAGGAGGGACCTTCTGCAGATGCAGGTTTGCTAGCTGCGTGTGTGCCTGGGGAGCTGTGTCTTTGTGGGAATGACAGATTGGAAGAACAAATTAATGGACTAAAAAATATAATAAAATAAAATCCATTGTAAAAACTTCAAAATGCAAGCGCCTAGATGCAACATTTCCATTTCCTAGCCTTGTCTGTTAGTAGGCTGGGCTTCTCCAAAAGAAGCACCTCTCCTTCCCAGATCAGATACTGGGAGTCAGCAATCAGCTGGTACTTTATACATGGGGGATCTGAGAGAAAGAGGATGATTCCTGTAGCTCGGACACTGGAATGGGATGCAGTCCCTCTATCACTCTTTACCTCTGTTACTGATTTGTGAAACAAGCAAAGCAATCCAAGGTTGACTGTAAGATCATCAGAGTAGGAATTGCCCCTAATGGTTTCCAGCACAATGCCTAGCACACTAGATGGTGTGCCGTGTCTGCTATGTGACTTTGTTCTTCAGACAAAAATAATAAACTTCAGGAGGAGAGCTGTTTCACTCTTCTTTTCACAGAGTACTGAGTGGTGCTCTGTTGATGCTGAGTCAAAAACATGCACTTTTCTTCCATATTCATTACTATGCTATTTGGAAGGCTCAAGGACGTGAAGCGAACTTTAAGCTGAGAAGATGTTAACAGAATGTATACATGGAAATCAGTGTTTCTGTCTCCATCTGTTTCTTTGGTCTCAAAAAACACAAGTGCTTCTGTAGCACAGTCAGTACAGCAACAACTTCTGGGACCAGTGGGCAGACATTTTTCACATCCTTTTTTCAGCTAGACTGCCAGTATTGAAACCTTGTCACTGTCATTTGTAATGCACTTTTATTTTATCACATCAAGATAAAATTGTTTCAGCCCACTGCCCAGCACTTGCCACCATGACTACTGATCTGAAGCAAAGCTCTCAAGCATACAGAAAACTGGGGAGAGAGCCTGAAAACTGAAACAAACACAGAGCAGATTAAATTAGACTTTGCACAAAACCTACTGAGCTAGACAGCATGACCCAGGTCATTTGGTCTTTCACACCCTCTTTTGATAATCAGGACAGATAACACAGCTCCAGTGTACATGAAAAAGGAGGGAGAGAGGGAGGAAAAGAGGGAGGGAAGGAAGAAGGGTGGATAGAGAAGGTGGCTGTTCAGCTATTTGGGCTATCATTGTCATTTCAATCACAGGTTACACGAAATAGTAACCTCAAGTCTTTCTCCTCCTGGAAATTAGTACCTGGTATTGAAGAAAAGTCCATATTTGAAAATTAACTTACTACTGTCTGGCTTTTCTGTGGGATGGTCTTTGGCCTGGAAACAATGCTCCTTAAGTGGGTGACCCCTTCCTCACTCCTCTGTCTGACCTGGTTTGTATTGCTGAGGAGGTCCTTCAGATACCTGAGGACATAATCTCACCATGATGTGGAGATGTTGCCCATTTGGGCTGTCTGGTAGCCTGTGCTGTGCCAGCTCCACCATGCAGAAGGCCTGATACGAGTGGGAAATTGAATTTGTCTTAGAGCAGGCTCAATTTTTTTGCCAGGCATCATCACAGGATAGGGCAGCCTCACTCTTGTTCTAAGTTGTCATAAAACCCATCAGGGGCTGAAGCTGTGGAGTTAAGTTATCATTGCTGCTCACCTCTGTTCTGCTGAGGTAGCACTCACAGGGTGAGCAGAGGAGCCAGGAGTGGACGTGCAGTTTATTATCAGACAAAGTAGATGAAGAACTGTTTATAACTTATCAAGTGGCTTCTGCACAATCCTTTGATCTGTGTTACCCACTCTATTGTTAACACCTGTGCAATACTCAATAAAACACTCCCACAAGCCCTGTTTGGAATCTCCAACGTGCAGTCTGTTATATTTCCTGTCGATGATGCAGTGCATAACTCATTTAGAGGGGCATGTGAAGTGTTCATGAATGACAAATTAAGATTTAGTTCAAACATCCCTGATGGGGTCTTGGTGCATTTACCAGGTTTATAGATCTGTTTCCTGGGAATGTACCTTATAAAGTTGCATTTGTGGGTTGTTTATTCAATGAACAAAGTGATCCATTATGTTTTTGTCACTGTTTTAGACATGAATGGCGGGTAGGGAAATAATTGCAGTAAATAGCTCTTCTTTCCGATTTTCACAAGAGTGAAAGTTGAAGTACAGCAAATGGAATAATCTGTTCAGGATTGCAAGCTGAAGGAAAAAACATACTCAAGTGCATTTAATTCTCTCCTACTTCTTCCATCTTGGGAATTTGAAAAATATTATAAAAATTCTGAAAATCTTCAGTTGATAAAAAGTGGTATGGGAAAATAGGACACAAAAGGTTAAGTGTAGAAAATTTAGTTTTAGTTTTTCCAGGGATTGTGAATGGCAGTGGAGAGTAAAGATTTAAAGTACACATTTTCCCCCCATTCTTTCTCCCAGAAGGTCTCTGGACTTTCTGTTTCTGTCCAGTATGGAAAGTGGTATGACTGGTTTAGTGTTTCCAGCCCAGAGGGCAAAAACAACTCCTGTCAGTCTCATAAAAGCATCTCATTCCCGATAAATTTCTCTTAGTATTTGGAAGACCAAATTGGTTTTAGTAATGTGCTTTTGGCTGCTATAAGAATCAAAATCTTTTGATTTTTCTCTATTACTAGCAAGATTTTTGCCCATGATTCCAAACCCTAGGCTCATTGAAGAGTAAGGTGGAAAACTAAATGATTTAGCTAACAATATCTCTGTGTTTTTGTTTTACCAGGAAATTTCAATATGTTTTCAGTAACAGCCAAGCTACTAAGTAAGTAATTCTTTGGAACAAAGAAAAGATTTATTCAAAGTTCTCAGTCCTTGGCCTCCAGAGAGGCCAATGGACACAAACAGGATGAAAAATTAATATTTTCATTTAATTCTTTAATTCTGTGTAGACAAATAGGACAGAAAAAGATGGGCTTTTGTGGAAGTCCAGAAGAAGGTGAGGACAGGTAAGAACTCAAACTTTTCTTTCACCATTGCTGTGTACCACCTCCGTGCAGGAAATTTCTGTGTGTGGAAAAATTTTTCCATGGATATCCACAAGGACTTGAAAATCATCTTCAAAGTCATTTCCTTGGGAAAAATAGGTGAAGAAAAACTTTCAAGGTCTCCTTCTGCCCCGCTTAAGAGTAAGCACTTAATGTGAATTCTGTGGGAATAAGAGTGCCCCTCTACACAGACAACATAGGCTGCAACAGCAGTGGGATTGCTCTAAAGGCTGTGTATTTCACATCATCCCCTTGCTTCAGGCTTGATGGCAAACACCAATTGTTCTCCTTAGTTCCCTTTCCAGTACAGACACAAAATGTCCACTGATGTGGGTGAAGACTTGTGTCAGGAGGCAACGTGTTCATTCCCTCTGCCACGGGGAGATGCTCAACAAAGTTGTTAGTCTCTGGTAGCTTAACTGATTATCTTCCCTGTGTGTTACAGGAGCAACCAGAAAAGCCTACAAGACACTTAGTGTAAGACCCTTCCCATTGGAGAATAATCATGCCTGGCTGAAGCAAATTCAGTGGATTTAATGTGGTAGAAAAGAAACTTCCTTTTTTTTTTTTTTTTTTTCTTTTTCTGAGTTCTCATTCTCTTAAAACAGATTGATCAATAGAGCAACACAGTGAGAGTGAGGACCTGTTTTCAAAGAGGAAAATATCTTGTGAATAAGGCACTGGCCTGAAAATCAAGAAAATGTCTTTGCTTATCACATGTTTGCTGACAGAGAATCCTTGCAAAATGCTGGATTTCCAAGAACAGATTGCTGAACTCCTACTTTCATCTCAGGAAAACTGCAGCCAATAAATCATAAAACCAGAATTACAGAGACTTTGTTTTGGGGTAAAATCAAAACTAGAATTAAACATTCCACTTTCAGGAGATAAACCTCTAATCCGGAACTATTGGGCCAGTAAGCTGTAGCCAATAAATAAATTTCACTACTAAAAAGGAAGGGCAAATGATCTCGCCCCTCTGAGCTGCCAGATTTTCTCCCTTTTGTGCACCATTCCCATAGGATCCCAAATCCAAATGGGGCCATGGTCAGACTGTTTCCATATTCTGTTTATTCTCCTTTGAGCTCCTGACAGTTCAGAACATAGTCAGGATGAAAGCTTGAGAGCCAAATCTTATCCTGTAGCTACTGATGAAATTCAAGGGGCTAAGAGCACAACTCTCATTCCAGACAATACTGAAATGGAGCATGCTGCAATGCTGTATGTTTCAAACCGTTTCTGCTTGTGTTTGTGGAGAAAAGTGAAGAACAATAACATTGAGAAGACAAAGGACATGCAAACCTGTATTTACATCATTTACCATTTACATAATTTGGAATTTGAATTTAATCTGTGGTCAGGAAGGAATATTTTTCTCTGTGTGAGATTGGTAGACTTGGGAGGAATTTTGCTTTCTCTGACAGTGTAATATAGATTCTTCCAGAGGTATTTTTTTTTGACAAATGCACTCACAACTGCCTAGTGCACTGGTGATGTCCCTGTCCTCTCCTGCTCTCCCCCTGTGGCACATTCCCGTTTTGTGGATGCTGCTTTTAAATAAGTGTAGAGGATATAGGGAAAGACTTTGCAGCTTGTGATACATAAAATGGATGTTCTGTGACCACCCTCCAAACAAAATGTCTCCCACAGGTTCCTGTGACTACAGGGAAATTACGTCCAACATTCCTATGCAGCCTCTAAAAAGAAATTTTGAAATTTAAATATTACTTCGTTTTCCATAATTACAGAAAATAGCTGTGATCAACATTCAAGTAGACCAAAGAAAAAGATCTTCCAAACTTAACATTTTTCCTAACAAGTTACATATCTGCCACAAACTTCAGATATATGCTACTCTAGTCTTCTGTATTAGAATTCATTCCATGCCATGGATTTTTAACTTACTCTGTCAAATTTAGACATATTGTATTTTGCAAGAGATTTGGTGTTTATTTACTTCATTCTTCTAACTCGGACTTATTCATTTCTGGAGGTAGCCTCTTTGCACAGAGAAGGAAGGAAGCATGAGTATTTTTGTAGCAGGGGTCTCTTGGGCATCCTTTGATGGCGAATGCAGAAAGAAATTTAAAGTACATGGGAAGAAAAAAAAAAAAAAAAAGCCTTTGATGCTCTCAATAAGTACAAATGGCCTGTTCCCAAGTCTGCAAGAAGTCAGTTTTCAAATGTTCACATTTTGAGCTTTCTGTATTCCAATCTCTCTCACAATCATGGAGCCCAGAGTGATGATCCACTGCAAAACACACACTTCTGGGGAAATTAAGGATAGGTGCCTCTGACGAGAGTTGTATGAAGCCCAGAAACCTTTCCTGCTGTGGAGAGATTGCTTAATATCCTACTGAATTATACTCCTGTCTCTGAGTACAACTATTAGAGGTGATTCTTAAAGATATTTGGAGACTATCATTTATGTGTAAGGCAAACAGATTGCATTTGTAACATTTAACACACAATAACAATAATAAAACACACTGACGTGGGTTTTCTGTGTAAACAGTCTCTTCTGAAGATAGAGCCAGTGAAATGTTTTGAGAACTTTGACATTTATAGCTGTATTTATAATCTCTTTTGGATCATTTCCTCATGGAATCACATGTTTGTGTATTTTAAATTCTCTGGAGAAATAAAAATGTTTAAACAAAATAATGATGTGATAGGCATTTTATGAGGGTTTGTTCAACGCACACACATGTATAAGCAAGGCTGGATTTGTTCTGAAGTGAGTGGGAGTTTGGGGGGGGGGGGGGCAGGGGGGGGGGCTATAAAGGAGAGAGCCTCTTAACTGAAAAGAGTAGAAAGAGAGGAAAAAGGCAAGTATACCCAGGCCTGTACAGAAGATGGGACTGTTAGAGTCTGGTAAGTAACATGGAAGTTGTTACACTCACTATACCAATATCTGAAAGAAAGGTAAAGAGAGAGGAGATACATATATACACATACCTTGGCATGTCTAAGTGAATTCACACACACACACACATTGTGTTAATGCATAATTGTGCATTATCTACCAATGCATGGTAGATAATTTATTTGCCAGTCTTTCTACTACTGGCACATATGTGAGCACACTGCTTTTTCCTAAATGTGATTCTCATTCCACCAAATTCTAGTAGATTTTCACTGTATAGTGAAGCACGAGTAAGACACCGTTTGGCTACATGGTAAAATCATCACTGATGTCCCTCAGCCCACATGAAGAGAATCCATCCTTAAAGTGGGAGATAGAGAAACTGCCCTCCTAAACTTGGGAAGAAGAAGGCCCCATGAGACCTGTCCCAGAGTTGCCCCCAGCGTGGCTATTGCTTCACCACCCAGACCCTCATCGCCTGCAGAGTCTGGTGGAGGGGGTTGAACTCCACGTTCCAAGAGCAATCCCGCATCTCAGTTCTTCCAAAGTGCTAAAAAATTGTATAAGCACAGAGAAGCAAGTCCATTTTTAAACTTAAGCAAACACTTGCCCAGAATGTTTTACAATGCTCAGTTTAGCTTTCTCTTCTATTTTTTCATATTCAAACAGTATCACAAGCGTGTCAGGAGCGTTTCTAAAAAGAAAAGAAGATACAAAGAGCTTGTGAGCCCTGGAAAATTCTTTCTATGTCAGCCTCAAAATTCTCACCAAGGCTGTGTAAGAAGCTTGCTAGAACAGCACCAGATGCTCAAGTGTCTTCACTAGTTGGAAAATGATGGCAATTCAAGAGCTGCACATAGCTCTCATTGAAGTCAGCACTGATATAAAGAGTCACTGGATGAAACCCCAACTTTGTTAAATAAGTTTCTCTTTCTACCAACTGAAGAAAAAAAGAAGGTATGGTTGAAAGTAGAGGCTGTTCCAGAAGGAGTAGTGAGTATTTCAAGTCTAATAAGTGGTCTTGTAATAAAGACCTTTTCTTCTGAGGATTTCACAATTCTTGGAAAGACACGGCGATTTGCAGCTATTCCCTCTAAAATATGAAACTCAATTGTGCTTTCTCCCAAAAGCTGATTTTGCTCTGGTTCCTGGCAGCAAATATATACTTTGTGCTGTGGTATATAGGGAAACCTAAGAAAAACTCAAGTAGTAGAAGAAAAGTGCACAAATTATGGGACAAAACCAGCCATTTAGCATATTACTGCCTGAATACGTGCCTTAAAAGACAAGACTTGCTTTAGTCCCTGCTTGTGGATGAAGAAAACTTATCACTAAGAAATAGTTCAAAGGATGGAATGATTTAAGCAGAGATCTCTGGGGAATAAAAGAGAAAGCAGAGGGAATAGTCTAGCATATAAAGCTCATGTAAATAAAGCAATGACCTTTACTTCTGCAACTGTTTCAAGTCCAGTTTTCTCTCTTAAGTGGAACTAACTAAAGGTTGGTGAGGAGGTTTATTCCCCTGGGACCTATGTTAGGACCATCAGACATCCCAAGAGAAATAACTCAAAAGGTCACAACATAGCTGCTGACTGTCTTTTAGCTGTGGAAGGGCCCCAGGACTTCACACATTTATAGAGTCCTCCAATTGATTGAAAATTATCGTTTGTTGTTTTCACCTCTTAGCCTGTTCTCATCTTGGTTCCAGAGCATTCAAAGACTAGGAAATTCTGTATGAAACCAGAACAAAAAAGAAGATAACTTTTGTCAATGGCTTGTCAGCTATATCCTGCTGTGCACTTTTTGCAGTCTGTAAACTGAAAATATATTCCTCTCCTAAATTGCTCTGCTGTCCCACTACAGGTATTCGGTTGTGGAAGTTTCCAGTTCTTCTTTAGAAAATAGACCCAGTCCACTAGAGTTTTATAACAGGTTAGAAAATTTGTTGCAGATTTCTCATAAGGATAGGTAGCTGTGGGAATCATGTCTAAGTTAAAAACAAAACAACAACAACAACCGAACTACTCATATGACTAATGGAGACGGTGAGATATTCAATATTTTTAGAGAACACGCCACATGCTTTAAAGAAGTCTTCATACACCACTATCTGCTAAAAAGGTATTTTTTCATGTTTCACTCTTTTCCTTTCCTTCTTACTATGCATCACATTCCTTTTCCCCTTTTTATGTATTTTCTTTCCTACCATTCTTTCTTCCATTGTATTCATGTTCTTATATCCTTGTCCTTATCTATTCATCCACAAGCAAGGATCTGTCAAAATAATTATGTATTTTTGGCAGAGAACATGGAGTTAGCTAAAAGAAGGTATGTTCCTTTGGTTTTCTCCTGGCCAGACCTATGTATGCTGAGTGACATGCAGATCAAAGGCCAAAAATACTTTCTACAAGCCACAGAACTCTGTGCAGGTTTTATTAGAGATGTAAAATGTCTCAGGATTGCAAACTTAATTCTCCAACCCTATCACAAACCAGAAGAAAATATCTCAACCTTTTTTAACTAGAATATATCTACTCAAGTGTATCATAAATGACTGAACTAAGTGAATCAATAAGCAAGAGGGGTTTTCATTTATGGATAGAAAGAACTAATCGGTAGTAATATGATTGTTCTCTGTAGAAAATGGGTAAGGTATAGAGTGCTGCCATTGAGACGTAGGCAGCATTAGTCACTGTCAATATTCTCAGAGAGTTCTACTCATTGTGATGAAGCTTTATAAATCTTTGTCATGTCTTCAGTGCAATAGACACCCAAATCTACTTACATTCCAGGTAACATATTAACATAAATAGCCAAATAGTAAATAGGATATCTGACAATTTCCTTTAAAAAATGGGGGTTAGATTATTAGATGATATTGTGCTGTATTATCTTCCTTTTTTTTTTTTTTTTTTTCTTCAGTGATCAGTGCATACAGGGAATGGAAGCAGATTTCAGAGATATTCATGTATGGCATTAAAAGTAGATTGAACAGTCAAAAAAATATACATCTTTCAGATATGGAGTTCATGTCTCTCACATATCAGAGGTGCTTCTCACCTGAATTCATGCTGAACGTCTTTCAAATGCGTTTCTTCTTAAAGATATTTACTGTACCCTACCCAATCATATTCTATTCTGGGTCTAATCCTCTTCAGTTGTCAACTGATACAAACCTATTGGACTTTAAATAAATTCACACTAAATGACGTTTTGGTCCCTTCTCATGTGAGGCATGGGCGCATTTGTCTCTTTCACTTTCCGCACCTATCATGTCAATGTCTAGAAACCGATGCCCGAGAAGTATAGGAAAATAACTCTTCGTGTCTGATCTATGCTATTTTTGAGCCATGTTGCAGAGTGTTCAGATTCAATCCCAATTAGTAACAGTCACAAGTGCTGTAAAAATCCACCTACAATGTCAGTTCAGGATTGAGACTGGCCTTTGTTGTACATTGGTATGCTGAAGCTCTAATATTATCTCTTTCTGTCCCCTCCCTCCAGCTCTGTCTTTTCAGGCAATGCTACCCACATTTAAACATCATGAAATGTCATCAATGGAGTACTTCTCACTATGAAAAGAAGATGAGCTAGTGAGTCAATATATTCTTTTCAGTCTATAGCCAGTGTCTGGCCCCATCTGTCAAGGACACAAAGTTCATATCTCTGAGTCCATTTTAGCTTTAAAATATGATTTTAACAGAAGTTCCCAGAGGCAAAAGGATGTGACCCATTGCTCCAGCAGGCCTGGGATTAGGGCATACACTGATAAAGAATCCTGGGCTAAGAAAAGTAAATCTAGGTAGACATTGTGATTGTTTTTCAGAGAGAGAGAGAGAGAGAGAGAGAGAAACATTCTTCATTATGACCTTTTAATTTATGAGGCCAATGTACCAGGAAACAACTATTTGATTCAGGACTTAAATAAGATGCAGTGATAAATACCTACAGTAACTGTGTGCATGTAACACATGTAACTATGTGTATGAAGAAAAGAGGCAGAGAGATAAAGAGTATGTACAATTATACTTATGCCCAAAAGTAATTACCGTGTGGCCTGCACTCTGGGCTGGAGGACAAAAATAATCATGTATTTTTCCATAAAAATAATAAGGTAATTACTATGTAAACATTATGTTGCTACATGGTAATTATTGTGGACCAGGTTTTGCTCCCACTATTCATATTGACTACTGCTACCAGGTGAACTGGCCCCCACCTCCTTGATACCAAAGTGACTATTTGGATGCTGTGTACTGAGTATGAGTAAAGGTGACAGCCTTGTGTAATTAAACGGTCAATGAGCAATTACTATGTAAGTACAGCATAATGGAACCTTGCAAAAGAACCTCTAAGCAGAGGAACAAACACATTTAAATATTGCATTATTAGAGTCAAGCTGTCCTGTTTCTGTTGTCAGTGAAAAGATACCCTTGCATGTATTTTTTTTTAATTCTCTTTCTGTTCCCCTTTTAAAGAATGCCAAGAGCAGGAAGGACGCTCGCTGACAGAGGTGGGTGGCGTACAAAATCATGGGTTCCAGCCTGATTCCTGCCAGAGACTCTATCAGAAAACTGTTCAAACTGCTCTGTGCCTCAGTTCCCCAGCCACAAGATCAGAATAGTGGGTTTTGTTTATTTGTTTGTTTCTTTGTCTGTTTGTTTGGGTTTTGGTCAGGAATGCTTTGAGAGTAAAATCCATCCATTAATGTCAAGCACTCAGGAGCTGCAAGGACAGGGATCGCATCCATAGGAAGATTCTTTCTTCACCTCAGAGAGTCTCATATGTGTTCATTTGAACTTTCCAACACCTGTGATAGAGACAGTGGTTCTCTTCTCTTCTGGCTGCATTTCAGGATCCCAAAACACTGTGGGAATGTTAATCATCTTGGTGATACTGTTCCTGCTCTTATTAAAATCAATTGCAACACACCCTTTGATGTTAGTGGTAACACAGTCATGCCACAGGCTTTATAATATGCCTTTATAATATAAGGAGAAAGGTATATGTCTCATGCTTTTTCCAGTCAAAAAAATAACAGGGTTTTGCTCAGGAGTGACAGGAGAAAACCCCACATCCCAGCTCTAAGATCAGATTCCAGTTGGCTTAAGATGGCAAAACTTCACTAAGAGACTGCTTGGAGATTGATGATATTGCTACCAAAGCAAGAGGAACTGTACCCATTGCTGTCAGCGGCAAGCCTGAGCCAACATCTCCTACTCCCTGCACTGGACCATGCAACAATGGTTAGTTATCAGAGCACATAAAATGAAGATGAACAGTCAGGAGGCCAAAAACCTCTTAGCATAGAACAGAGACATTATAGTGTCTAATTACCAAACTGTCCTGAAAGGTGTTTGTGTTTTCTGAAGCATTCTGTCACAAGACCATCATCAGGCTCATTATAAATGTAAACCACCAGCATCTAATTGGTATTCCAATATCTTTGAGCTGTGACCTAGAAAGAAAGAGCAGAGCAGAAGAAAGTAGTACAAAAAAATTCTTGTCATGGTCCTAGAGTGGTAGGACAAATGCCTGTTCCTATACTGTACATACGTAAACAGCTCTTTCTCAGCTGCAATTTAATGTTGCTATACCTTCGATTGCAATTACATTGAATCACATTGCAACAAATCTTTGTAATGCCAATCCCATCTTTCCACCTCATTGACAGCTCTGGAGATGCATCTGAAATTCATAGTAGCCTCATAGCCTATGGCAAGAGAAATCCATGCTGCTAAAATTTTATTTTAGAATTCAAGCTGGTTTCTCTCAGTCTAGGATGCTCTGGTTTTAATCTTTTGCTGCCTAGCACAGTGTATCAAAATAACCAGCCAATATTGTTAAACTGTCAGGGGTCTTCACTGCCGCTGAATTTTACCAGTATAAATAAATACTGTAACTTAAGGAAAAAAAGAATCCCTTCGGAGCGAATTTTTCACATTAATAGAATTAAGAGGAGAGGGAAAAATGTGTATAAACTTCAGCTTGATGACAGCATTCTCCTCTCCTTTTTTTCTTTTTTTTTTTTTTTTTTTTTTTTTTGGTACAGAAAGAAAAGGCTTGAGTGGAATATTCAGGCTGATTTACTGCTCAGGCTGATAGGGACTCCAGGCTGGATCCCAAAATTTGAACAACGTTCAAAGGGAGAGATATTTAAAAATCCCAGAAAAAGAGATATTTCCAAATTAATGGCATTGCCCAAATGCCTTGGCTCCTTGCACCCCACCAGGAAGGTTTATTATTTTCTGGTAAAATGTTGCTTGAATGGGGAGTGGTAGTCAGTGATGCGTCAGTGCTGCTCTTTGAAGACATTAAAAAGCTGAATGCACAACAAAGAACAGATGTTCCAGCATGCTTTATTTATGCACCCATCAGCAATCTTCCAATGACCACAAAACACAAGCTTTTTTTTTTTTTCTTTTTACTCCTCGCAATATTATTTTCTGATCAACTCACACTCTATTTTTCCTCCAGCTGAAGTCTTCCGTGAATTGGTGTGTGCCTGTGCGTGCACGCATTTGTGTGCAAGTGTGTGCCTGTGTGCACGCGTGTGCCTGTGCGCGAGTGTGTGTGTGTGTGCCTGAAAGTCTGCTTCCATCAAAAGCAGGCTTCTATTGAACTGTCGAACAGGTGTAGATTCTGCAATTAGATCACATTTCAGAGAGAGAGAGACACTGAGGGTAATAATGGCGGTGAATTCTTCATAGTCAGATGCAGCACCATAGCGACCAGCAACAATGAAGAATAATAGGTATTAGTATTAGGGTGATTATTTTTAGTTTATAGAATCATTTGATTGAATACTGCCATAAGGCACCGTTAACGTGTGCACAGCGCTTGCCAGCTGTAGAGCAAACTTGTTTTACTGGCACTTATCTGAAATTCTCATCTCTCCCCCACCCTCTCTGCTCACAATTGGAATGAAAGTAGCGATTAGGAAGTGAGATGTAATGCAGATTAAATGTTATGATGGACTAAGATCCTGATAGGTTATTAAAACTCACTTGCATTTGGGGTTTTAAAGGCATAGTGTTTGCATATTTTTCCACTGGTCTACATCTTTTGAAGATAAAACAAAGGGAACGTTTTAAAAATCCATTCATAACCAGGAGGCTTTTTAATAGTGAGCTCCCAAATTTATGACCTTCCTGTGTGTGTTTTACACCTGCGTGTTGTAAATATATATTAAGTGTGGAACAACTGTGTTACCAGTTACTGTGGATCTGATTTAGGCAGAGCTAAGGCCTCCGCACCGCAGTGGGCCAGATCCTCAGCTGGTGTAAACTGGCACCTCTCCACCCAACTCAGAGGTGCTACATAAAGTTGCACCAACAGAGGAGCTGCAGCGAGGAGAGAATGACAGCCTTAATTTGGAATTTCCCTGCATCTGTTGGTATAAATCAGAGGCCTAACATTATTGTCACATAATATTCTGGTGTAGCAGAGGTGCTGTGAATTTTTAAACATAGAGAGAACTGTTGATCTATTGTTCCTCTCGCACCCTCCTCCCTCCCTCCTGCTTTCCGCTGGCATTGTAAGAAAGCAAGTGTACTACAGCATTGGGCAATATGGAAAATTCCAATCTTTATTCTTAATAGACCTCGATTTAGATGCTCTGTTTTCTACTTAGGCACAGAACTTGGTTCTTTCAAGGCCCTTGTAAGAAAAATAACTCTACCTCTGATGTCACCTGGTATCATAAATATGCCGTTATTCCTTCTGCAATAATAATTGCTATTAACAACAGTAATAGAAGTAGCAGCATTTGATAGCAGCAGTATTTGATCATCTCCAAAAAGCATATTAATGCCTTCATCACAGAGGTGAATGTTGTAATCTATTTTTGTAGACTAAGTAAATAAAGACTGTCTCACTCAAAGACTTAGCATGCACTGTGTAAATACTGCATTCCAATTTCAATTCCCTTTGTGTTGTTAATTATAATTATTTTTCAAAAAAAAATCATTTTAAAATATTTTTTAAAATACCTTCCATGTTAGATCATGGTCGTTTTATTTGCATTTGATCCAATTAAACAAGCACAGCATTATTACCTTTTTCCTTGACGTTACTACAGAGTCTATGCAGATGTTGCAATACCAACTTTCCCGTATGATTCAGAATTGCAATCATACTGTGCATTGACATACTGTTCCATTTGTTCATCTGATTGAATACTGCCACAAGGCACAGCTAACGTATGTTAACAGTGCACAGTATGCATAACCTAGCTTTCGTACTTCGCAAAAACGCTGGCAAATGCAACAGTGGATGCAAACTAAAAATCACGTGATGAATTTTGGCAAAGGTTGGCGTAAAAACACCTCCAAAAGTTACATCCTGTGATGTAAATCTCAGTATGCTTTATACAAGTCACAAAAACAGCAACAGGAATCTGTAGCCTATGTATGCACACAGTGTGCACTGACACTATAATAAAAACACTATTGAAAATAGTATTTCACGTGTCTTAGCTTCTTCCTATATATGCAGGGTTTTTTTCTGCTATTATTGTTCATAGTTTTTTTTGTTTTAGTGTTGGGGTTGATGGTTTGAAAGGCACAGTGCTGAATCCACTCCATTTTTTTCTTTACACTCCTCAAAAATATGCCATCGTAATTTAATATGCTTTAAAATTTCAGTACTGATGAGGAGTTGCATGCCATTTTTTAGCCCACTGAACAAAAGGCTTACTGAGTCACACATAGCCTATTCAAATAGGAAACGCAGATGCCTGCTAATTTATCTTCTCACATAAAGTCCGTTTACCAATCCATACAAGAATTGCCCCCATGTCTTTGTAGTACCGCAACCAGAACGGATGCTGTCACTCAGGGGGGACATGTGACCATTAGAGCCACCTCCTTGGGGAGCTCTTTAGCATACTGTCCTCCACTGCTGTAATTAAAACTAACAAGAGCAGTCTACAAAGGAAAATAAGAAAATGCAAGGAGAGAAACCTGAGTATTACAGCTTGCAGCAAGCCGGAGAAAGGAAGTTGAGGAAACATTCCTATACATCCCTGATATGCAGAGGAAAGCACGATTTCTATGGAGTTTATCAGTGAGGAGAAAAAGTAATATATAGATACAGCAGACCAATCATTAGATGAGAAGATAGTTCCCAAATCGTTAGTTTAAGAATGGGTTGGTTACAGAGGAATACATAGTTCTTAAAGGAAAAAGAAAAGAATGACAAATATGCCCTGTTACGCTGATAGAAATAACTAAAATCAAAATCCCAATATTTCCATATTTCTGTCAAAAGGTGATGTTAAGCGAGAAATTATAATTAGGGTGGGACATTTTTCCTCCTGAGAATAATTTATTCACCAAATATGCAGTTTGAGGTAGACCACAAGTTTATATATTTAGTTTAAATTCAGTGAATAGTTTCATCCATGAAAATACTCAGAAATAGATGACGAAGTTAGAACTCGTAAGGCACACTATTTTAAAAAGCAATGTTATGACATTTTGCTTAGGAACATCTTGTTTTGAAATGCAGCAAATGAGATTTTTAATGATATAATAGATAGCATGTGATATTCCTCCTCCAGGATCAGGACACCTAACCCAGGTATCATGTTGTACACCTAGCACCTACAGTGGTTTTTTATCATTCTCCTATATGTAAAAGCAGATGGGTAAGCTTGGAAAGAGCTCACGTGGAGGAAATGGGAACACTTGAAGGATGACCAACTTATAAGAGGCATTTAAGATCTTTTTTAATTTAAGGAAACTTGTCATAAGCTAGATCCCTGATAGCTGCTGAGGGACTCACCATTACACTGGTCGGGAGAGTGCTCTGTTTTTGGCACCCTGCATGGACCTGTGCATATACAATTGGGCAGCAAGAAGTACATATAACGTAGGACATAAGGCAGCTAACACCAGCATCCCTTCAGTTCAGTTTTATATCAATGTTTTGTACCAATGTCCAAAGCTTAATAACAGTGTGAAAATACAACATATTGGTCATGGAGAGGGGAGGAGAGAAGGAGGAGATGGCAAGAAGTGGTTAATGAATGATTAGGACATCTCATGACATGGTGAGCAATGTCTGCTGTTCTGAGCCCTGCGGCTGTCCTCAACACCAGTTTAGGTTATCTGGGCAGTAATATGGAACCAGACCTCGCTGCAAATGTTCCTTGGCTGATGTGGAGGGAAATGAGAGGTGCAAAGTGAGCACACCACAATCAGCTTTCCCGTCAGCATTTCAAAATAACCGCTACAAAAGAATAAGCAGAAAAGGTATCTTGGCACCACCATTCTAGAAGCAAAAGTATTTGTTTACTGTTCAATTTTTCCTTTTTCTTTTTTTTTGGTTTGGTTTGTTTTTGTTCTTGTTGTTGTTGTTTCATGGATATGTGTGGAAGTAGGAAACAGAGGCTGCCATGATGTTTTTTTTTCTTGATGGAAAATTGTATTGTTTGATAAGCCTCATTGCTTTGCTGGTGCCTAGAAAATTAATTCCTTCTAACTCACAAATGAGTTGACCTTTGGCTGAACCAGTCTGCTGTCATTTTGGGACTCCATTTTTCATTTATTTCAGGCCAGATTCTACCATCTTTATTTGTGCTACAGAGGCCCGTATATATCATGATGTCCAGGAAGGAAGGAAGGAAGGAAGGAAGGAAGGAAGGAAGGAAGGAAGGAAGGAAGTACTTAATGTGAATAATTGGGCCTTCTAGTTGTTATTTTGAGGAGGCACTGATTTAGTTGCTAAGCAGTTACTTTCTTGTTTTAAAACAAATCTGGGTACTGGTGTCTATAGACATACTTGCACTTTATCTAGTACCTCCCAAAATAACTTGATGCCTCCAAGAAAGCCACCAAAAAAAATGTGCCCAAAAGGCCCAATGTTTTGAACCGAATACACAGTGATAGAGGGGAATCTCAAGGAACAGGCTGAGAAAGGACCGGGACCCAGGACAGAATAGGGTACTCAAATGGCTACTTTTTTTTTTTTTTTCTTTGCTTCACACGGTATGATTCTGCCCCTAGTCAGGCAAAACAGGTGCCTGCAGGAGGCACTGAAAGGAACAGAAATGCAGGAGAGTTAGACTGGAAGTAACGATATGCAGTGAAAACAATGATGTTGAGAGAAAATGATGGTGACATCCACCACTGCGGGAAGAATATGCTGTGAAGTCAGATAAAAGAGTTTGCCTGTTTGAAGTCAGAGGTGTTGACTAAACATACTTAAGATGAGCGTGAGATGGAACAGCAGTAAAATACTTGATAAATAGACAATACCAACCACCTGGCACTTTAAAAACCTTTTATAATTACATTTATTTCACACTAATAATAAAATATGTAGAAATGAACTATATTATTTAGGCTTGTGATGTATCATTTGTGAAAACATGCAACACCCAAAAAGCTCTGCCATCACCATGTCATTTGAGAAGCAGCTTTTAGCATCGCCACACATTGTTTTCACAGCTCTCATTATTAATGCGATCACCCTCTAACAGCTGCCTCATGAATCACCACAACCTGACTCCCTGGCAATAGAAGTGGTAATCCTGACCTGTCACCATTTCACCATCACCACCACAAACTGGGATATCATATGCCTGGCTGTTGTTCTGTGCAGTTCAGCACAGTGTGCATATACATCTCGGCTGTGATGAGAGAGAAAGTTTGAATCAATAAATCCATTATGAGAAGACAACAAGAAGGGGATTGCCATGAATTGACATTTAATATTCCCCTATTGCACTTAGTTCCTGTACATGACCACTAAAGTCAAATACATGCGAATACAGTAGCAAAAGAAGGCCTGTGGGCTCTGTGCAATAGATCCAGTCTGACACAAAAGCGCATGGTCTTTCTTAACAACAAGAACTAAACCTAACATGTACCAGCATTGCTGAAATTTAGCTCTGCTTGCTATTTCCAGAATACCATTGATGGACTATACAGAAATCTGGATTTCACAAGTTTTTTTGTTTGTTTGTTTGTTTGTTTTTTTCAGGGAAATGTCAGGATACTGAGACTGAGGCCCTGAGGCAATAGCACATTTTTTAATCTGGATTGAGAAAACATGTAAACTTTCCCACTGAGACACACTATGAGTTCTGGAAAGCCAAAAAAAAAAAAAAATTCAAATAATACTTACAAATTCTGAAGATGCTTGGGATGAAGATTTTGCTATCTATCCTGAGGATGGAGCATCCTTTATGTCAGCCATTGCTAGTTTATTCCATCCCCAGGCTCAGTCCTCTGTCACTTACAGGATGAAATAGTAGGTCATCCATATCAAGTTCCAAATTTTATTTATTCAGGAGCAGTTAGGTTTTATGATTTAAAGCTCTTAATGGGTGCTGGAAATTTTTGCAGAAGAAAAATGATTGATGAGCAGTAAGGAAATGTATCGCTTTATAGGCAATTTAGTTTTTTTGTGGAGAAGGTTCCAAATTATTAATATAATCCCCTACATATAAAAATGGGGTTTGAAGTCAAGATATATGATACCCAGAGGTGTACAAACCTGTATACATTGACAGCTTTTTCACTAGAAAAACATACAAGGTGTGGTTTTTTTTAATGTGTGAGACCCCAAAAGTACCCAGTTCCAAAGAGTCATTTTTGGAATATGTACTGTGGTGTTTGTACAACTCTATTGTTAAAGAAGAAAGCAGGAAGGCAGGAAGGCAAGAGAGAAAGAGAAAGAAAGAGAGAGAGAAAGAGAAAAAAGAGAGAAAGAGAGAGAGAGAAAAAAGAGAGAGAGAAAGAGAGAAAGAGAAAGAAAGGGAGAAAGGGAGAAAGGGAGAAAGGGAGAAAGGGAGAAAGGGAGAAAGGGAGAAAGGGAGAAAGGGAGAAAGGAGAAAGGGAGAAAGGGAAAGAAAGAAAGAAAGAAAGAAAGAAGAAAGAAAGAAAGAAAGAAAGAAAGAAAGAAAGAAAGAAAGAAAGAAAGAAAGAAAGAAAGAAAGAAAGAAAGAAAGAAAGAAATAAAAGACAAGGAAGAAAGGGAGGGAAGAGTAATGAAAGGAAAATGAGAAGATGGTGGGCTTTCCCTGTCTAATAATATACACTTTCTCTTCCTTCCCTCCACCCCCCAGCCAGCTAAAGCAACTGGCAGGTGCAGTATTACTCTGCAGATGGACCAGGAGTGGCACACATACAGTTATATATGCCTGGCACACTCATATTTCCTGCTTTATATCACATGCCAGCTAACCAGGCAGTAGCCAGATTTGAGAGGACATCCCCAACAGTTGTTGTGCGTGGAGAGGAACCAGTCTATTGGCAGTACACTATTAATGCTTCTCCAAAAATAGTCTGCACACTTAAGCCAGGGCAATAATTCTCATTTTCCCTCACCCTTTCACTGTCACTCTGTTTCCCTTCCCTTCCTTGTGATAACAATATTGGAGATTGCTTTGGACAGGGTAAGTGGGCATAGGTGATTCAGCAGCACTGACCTTCTCTGAACTTTACACTGATTTACTACCATTCTTCCGGGTCTCCCAACCCTAAAACAGTTCCTTTGGGGTAGAAACAAAACAGGTGGAAGGGGAGGAAAGGTGAGTGAGACTCCTGTTATTGTTCAAAATGACGGTTGTATTTTATATGAATGCTACGTATCCACAAAAATGAATCTATGCTTTCATGGGAAAGACCCAAATTTGCTCATAAACTAAATCATGGATTGCATTTGTAGCTCTTTCAGCATCCAAAGATGCAGCTAATTATTTGGTAGGATTTACAAAACCATCTAAAAGTAGATTGGGACTCAAAGTTATTTAAGGGGGGAAAAAGTGCTGCGGTGTGAATCTGTGAAAATAACGTTAAAGTGGTGAGTTAGGGCCTTCTGACAAAGGGTCTGGAAAGCCAATGTAACCAGCTCCCTCAAGCTAAAGCCCATAATGATGGAGAGTCATTGGACCAGCTCTCAGAGCCTCCCCACCTCCCACTGGAAGGTGTAACCAAGAAGAAAGTAGATGGATTCAGCAGGGATGATCACAGGCATCTCAAAGCAAACTCAGGTACCTTCTATGTGGAACATAGTCTTTGGAAAGATGAGCTCTCTAGAAGGAGAATATTTAAGGGAATATCCCACCAATCCAAGTTTCAGCAAGTCTCAGAGCAGCAGAGATTCTGCTAAAAAATAAACACTACAGTTAAAAAAAAAAAAAAAAGTTTGAACACGGCAATAAAATAAAAAAGAAAACAACAACAACTTTGAGTTCCTTTAAATCCTGACATTTACCACACCATGGGATTTACTTTTACTGCAGTATTTAAAGGATTTCCTACTCTTAGACCTGGGGATACTGCAAATAGCACAGTAAATTTAACTACTATGAGCAGTAAATGTCAAGATTTTAATGGTGCCTACTGTATGCCACTTGGTTATACAGTCACCCATATGTGTTAACATATAAGGCCTGATTCTGTTCTCAGTTATGCCTCTATAAGCAAGGAGTAAGTGCACTGAATTCATCTGACTTACTATCATGTGAAACCTATGCGGCATCAGAACCTAGTTCTGTTTCCAAGATCTAGTTTGGAAGAAAATCATTTGTCTAAATCCTGATTGTATTCATTAGCTCTTTCCAGGAAAAAAAAAAAAAAAATCCTCGTTGAAATCAAAGGACTAGGATGGGTTATTGGTATCCAACTTTTGTTTCCCATTGCAGGGGTGCTAATCATGTGGGGAGAGATTGGTCATCATTGTTATTGCTTTTATTGGTCTTGTAGATCAGAAATCCATGAGGGCAGAGATGATGCTCTTTCTGACAGAAAAAGACTCCATCTCAGAATCAATATCAGGTGAGGTATCACACAAAAATAAATTAACTTCTACTGTACCTACAGGACTTCTTTTTCCTCTTTAAGCTTGTAGACAAGTGACACCCCAAATAGCATTCTTGTGCCTTAGAGAAGCTCCTTATCTCCATCCCTTGAATTCTGTCTACTAAAGCATCAGAAAGTGATAGAGGATATTGCAGTCATGCACCCAGTCAGAAGGTACCACTGAATGAGGCTGCAGTTGTGCAAATAATGTGTACTTAAGTCTGCTTAATAGAACAAAATGATAGATCTGTGAAGGCAAAGAAACTTCTTTTAAATCAAAAAGCTTTTAGCAAAAACTTCCTCTGGAGCCAACACCAAACACAAGCCCGTTACAGTTTACTCTCACAGAGATGCCGTGCAAAGCCACCAGCTCCTGCCTGCAGCCCTCCTAGGATATCACACACATTGTACCTTGCTACCTCCAAGCCAGCAGCCAGCAGCACGCACTCCCTGTTAGGCTTCTTTGAGACAATTCACCCCAGCAGATGTCCAGTCACACTGTAGGTAACAAACTGGAAAATCATTTTGAACAATCTCGAATTCTTAAAACATGCTTTGGCTTTCTCAGAATTTTATTCTTCTGATGTTAAAAAATAGATGTTAGATGCAATCTTGAAATTTGATTCTGAGTAAAGGATTCCAAAATTTTGGTATTAATAACCACATTTTCTTAGATGTACACCAGTTCTATTACCCAACAGAGGTTATTTCAGATCCTTCTATTTTCAGTCTGCCACACACTAAGTACCCATCATTTTATGACACATAGTTACATGGACTAAGATAATGGTAATTATATCTCATACTTCAAAGCAATTACCCGGTGAGGTGAGGAAGGGCTCCTTCTTCCACATTCCACAACAGAGTGTTTGCCACATGGAGTTATTCACCTTTCTGAGATGCATTAGCTATTGGTCAGAGTCAGAAGCAAGATACTAGATTTAATGGATTAAAGGTCTGATCCATTATCACACATCTTATAATTATCCAGAAGCATAAGTCTTTACAGTAATTAATCAGTGAGAGATTAGTGAATATTCCCAGTGGGAAGATACTAAGTCTGAGAAATAAGTGTAGTTTGGTGATGTCCTTAATTAGATATTGACTCATTATCCAGAACGTTTGTGTTTTGGACAAGATGGTCACACACACAGACATACAATAAATAAATAAATAATAATAAACATATATTTGCCTGTAGTCTTTATAGAATAAAGGGTAATTATTCCAGTCATTTACATACGAAATCTATAGACTCAGTGCTAGGGGATTCTGCTTTCAGCTTCTCTCTGTAGAAATTGACATATATTTTTGGCTACTCTGGATGCAGTTACAAAATGGAGGGGGTGAGTGTGAGAAAGGCAGCAGTTCTGCCACCCTGTGATCCCCAGAAGATAGCCAGTTCAGAGAGAAGGGGTTTTCTAACCTTATTATAGACTCTGGACCAATCTGACAGTATGGACGGCTGTGGAGCCTCAGTGACTATCTAAAGAAATCTGAAGGGCCAAGTAAGAGATGATAATGACAAGGAAAATCATTTCCTCAATTTCATCTTCTGGTTATTAATAGCTTGTGATGCCACATGAAGATGCTGTGGGTTTTGTTTCCCTAATTGCCCTAATATCCAGTAGCTGACCTCTGTGAAGCAACCTGGTCCTCGCATTTTGCGACCAACAAGCCTGCAAACAGCAGAACTGGGAGCCCAGCGAGCCCTTACTGGTCACTGAATATAGGTGG
Source organism: Anser cygnoides (assembly GCF_040182565.1). Taxonomy (NCBI): domain Eukaryota; kingdom Metazoa; phylum Chordata; class Aves; order Anseriformes; family Anatidae; genus Anser; species Anser cygnoides. The sequence goes on along the minus strand of NC_089874.1, from coordinate 38,667,599 downwards.
GATCACCTCATTATTAGCTTCCTGTATCCTATCCTATTGCAGGACTACTGCAGTGGGCTAGCTTAGTTTCAATTTTCCCGCAGTCCGGGGTGATCAGTCATCCCTGCCTACACGCAAATTCAGAGCACCCTGTTTTTCACCCCAGCAGATAATGTCTATGAGATATCATTACTATTAGGTCTATCCACACAGTAAGCATCCCTTCCATCAAAATAGGGGTGTTCAGTCTTTTTTACCAGCATCCCTCTTAATATTAATGTTATTTAGGATTTTATGCAAGGCAACTCAAAAGGAAACAGATTTTCATAAGATTTCACAGCCCCTAAGGAGACACAGAGATAGAAGTGCGTCTCGAGCCTCCTCCACTCCTCATCTCACTCACAAAGGAATGGGCCAACACTGTGATGAGGTCTGTTAAAGGCTCCCTCAGCTCTTTAGTCGCCTCCTCTCATTCTTGACATTGTGTCCCCTTCTGTGTGTGGCACCATCGCACATTTCCTTTACTCCAAATAACTTCTCACTCCTCCCTCAACTCCCTCCTTTGAGGAACCTTCCTTGCTTTTTCTCCTCACCAGTCATCTCATCTATCTCTCCCCCCGAGCTGTGAGATTACTGGAACAGGGAATATGCTGTATTCTCTAAGTACTCTATAAACATGTTTAATAACAATCTTTTTCAACCCTTGATCTTTCCTGGATGAATCCCACTTAATCTTCACTGAGATTTTTATGAATGGTTTTTCCTTACCCTTCAAGGCATCTTTCTGCTAATATTTTTATGTCAGCAACTAAGTGGGAGATAGACTGTAGCTGCTAAAAATAAAGAATAAAAGACAAAAAAACACTAATTACTCAGATCAAAACAAAATCTGGAGAAGTGAGTCATAACTCAAAAGAAAGGGAAGAATGTCTTGCTTTCTAATGGGAAAGGAAAAAAATGGTAAAAAAAAAAAAAAATCTGCTCCCCATACACTTAGGGGATTATCGTCATCTTTAAGTTAACCAGACTAGATCTCGCTGCAACTCACACTTCTAGACTGCAAGTAAGAAATGAAAGATGTTACTAAAAACCACACAAGTTGCAAGGCAAGAAAGCCAGACAGATTGAGCTTTACAAATGAAAGAGATGAAATTGCCACCGTACTAAATAAAAGGATTTAATCAAAGCAGAGAACACAAACTACTTCTGACTATGCAAAGCCAATAAGATAGCACAACCGGTAGAAGGCTGTCTGCTTGTACATTGTGCCAGTTACCAAACTATCATGCACCAAAATAACTTGTAAATACATATCTTTTGCTTTGGGCTCTTTTTTAAGGAAAAATTCAGTAGCATGCAAACTATAAATATTTCTGGATCCATCCTTGATGCAACTACACTGCAGTATTTGGAACTAAGTCTTTTATGCATTATTTAGTGTTTCAACTGTGGAAAAATACTTTCATAATATAGTAACTTAGACGTCTGAGATAATGCTCATGGGTCAAGTTCACAGATGATGTGAAGAATGATGTAAGATATATATGAGACTTGCCATATCTTACTCCTTCTGTAGTTTTTCTTAATACAGATCAACTCTTTCTAATTTACTGATCATTGAATTAACAGCCCGTTAAGATGTGTCTGCATGCACGTGGGCATTTTTTGCTGTTATCAAAGGTCTCACATAGCTCTTGTGTTTGAAGCTGGTAAAAGATGGTACTGGATGACTTAGAAGTTGAGAAATGACTGAAACTTGTTTATCAAAATGTCAATCAAAGATTGCTGTAACAAAAATTCAACTCTATCCATTAGTTATTTAGAGGTTTATGAAAAATGAAAATTTGAGAGAGGTGGGCAATTCATTGAGATTAGCCTATCAAGAAAAATAGGCCAACAACTCATAGATTGCTGGAGAGGATGGTAACCACAGTCTAAACACACTTAATATGAAACAGTCATACCCATCAAAGCTTAGCATGGACTACATACTGTTCATGGGTTGTTTATACATGCCATTACTAGAGACACATGTTTTATTTGCTGAATCTTTGTCTGCTATGCACTCAGTGCTTTAACTGCTATCATTACAAATGTTTACTTCTTCTCTAATGTATTATCAAATTGCACCAATTTTCATAATAAAACCTTTGCCCCTGATATACAGTTCATTCTAGCTAATAACAAAAAATAAGATTTTTTTTTTTTGCCTTAGAGATTATATACACTGGAAAAGATTGAGGGCATAATCAGTTTTTAAAAGATTATGCTCCTAAAACCCAGTTTACACTTTTTGAAACTAGAGCTTTTAATTTCACCCTGCAAACATGCAATCTGTCTTTAAAACTAACTTGGGGAGTAACTCCAAATTGGTAGCTTAAATATCAGCTATAAAAGACTGTCCTATTGTTGAAAAACAAGGCTTCAGTCTTGATGCCCCTTAAGGTCTGTTAAAGAAGACAGCCCTGCAGTGAAGAATCTCTAATGCTGCTCCATCAAAGAGTGTTCATTCCTTGCAACAGGATGGCCAAACCCAAAGTTTTAGTCTACAGTCAAGAAAAGGAGTATAAAGACATAGTTTTCAGATGAAAAGGCCAACCTCAAAGGAAATTACTATTAAGGATGTTTTGAAAGAGAAGGAATGAGAGTGAACACTGGGTGGTCACATATATGGAAGGCAGCTGTATGGGATATATTCTCCTATGCATCAGTGATACAACTGAACAGTTGTTTTATTAAACTGTATTATGAACTCTCTGATCATAATAGCAGCTGCTATTTGTATCCCGGTAGACTAATATGCTCTATTTTCCCTATTAAGGCACTTTGGGGACAGTTTTAGAGAGGGGTGGAGTGAGAAGATGTGCCAGAATTCCACATTTTAAGCAATATGCTACCAAATACTTTAAAATGAAAATTCTCTATTATTTTGTAGGTATATTGCATATTACAAGCAACTCATACAAGACAGGGTAGCTTGCTATCTTTATATTGCTATAGATGTACTCAGTAAAGATTTGCTTTTCAAAAAAAAAGTGGATGGGAGAAGTATACGTAAGTGAGTGTACACTCACAAGTACACCATAGACTGGAGGTACTTCCAAGAAAGTACAGATTTTTGAGAAAGAATGAACTAGCCAGGTAAAGAAAAAAGAGGCAATGACTGCCATTTGTACCTGCCCAGTCATATTCACATCTCATCATTTGGTAGAGAAATAGTCACTTCACAACACAGTTCTCCCACACAAATCTCAGTTGTATTAGGTCCCCTATGTTTCAGTAGCTGTTTGTGTATACCCATATTTGTACATTTATGTGTCTAGCTGCAGTAGACATGGATACTGGATAATTATTAGTTTTGAAAGGGTTTTTAATTTTAGAAGATGCAGAAGCACAAATATTGTCAGACTCATATTCCAATTTAAATATTAGAATAGTGTTTCATTGTCTTTCAGTATAAAAAAAATTAGAAGAGATTATGATTTTTTTAAAATGATGCTACTTTGATATGATATTGCAAAGAGAATAAGGCACTTTCCTTTAAACTGATTTTCAAAGCTATATCTGAGATCTATATCTGCTGTTTATGGATCACAACTAACTTTATAGTCATGTATAAACTGTACTTCTGAGTGCTGTAAGAGGTATCCCCTGTCTCACAATAAAAATATTATGGAACATTATATTTCCATATAGTAATGGCACTCTTATTTTACTAGTAGGAAAGGTATTGTACTAATTTAATTGACTAACATAAAAGTCTCACAAGCAAGATCAATATTTTATTTTCTCAACAGTTTTTGTCAATGAAGATTTAATTTCCCATGCAGAGAAGGTGTCTGTATAGCTCACAGATATAAGTGGGGTGTGGCTTTTTTTGTGGCACCCATAGGTTTCAACTTCCCTCCCGTGGCACAGTCTCAAGGGAGTCTCAGTGTTAAAACACAAGCCTAGATGTCAGTAAATAGGGGTTTTATTTGTGACCTTATAACAAACTTATCCCTTGACCCAAAATCACATAAATTCTCTATGTTTTAGTTTATGCCTGAACTATAGACTTCTGACAGCTTAGATATGTTTGTAGGGATGTGAATATCAGAAAACATAAGCAGAACAGAAAAAAAGAATACAGCTTAGTCTACTTCACAGGTTTCACATCAGAAGATAGACATATCTGTAGAAGGGCAAATATCCTAATCTCTGTTGTATATCTAAATTATTTTTTTTTATTTTTTTTTTACATAGAAACACACACAAGTTAACATAAATACAGCATTGTTTAAAGACAATAAAATTAGAATGTTGCAAATATGCAATTATAATTCATAACCTCAACACAAAGGCCAGATTTGTGAACTTTCCCTGAACCTAAAACTAAATGCTGTTTGAAAGAAATTTTCAGCTGATCTGGGTCAACTGCTGAATATTTGTGGAAGCCATTGGCAGTTCAGTGGCCAGAGTCAAGTTTCACATTGAGATCCTGCATTTGCTCAAACCCAAAACTCACTGAAAATTCAGAGGCTGTAAATTAGAGCCAGAACTTCACAAACCTCTAAGTAGACTATACTCTGTCCAGAGAGCAGATTTATTTACTGTTCTGTTAATCCCCACAAACTCCTCATCTAAAGGAAAGAAAAATATCCTTCCCACCTGTGCTCTCAGTCTACTCTAGAGGAAGCCCCAGACAGAATTAGGCACAGGTTTCCCAGGCTATTGTTGTCACAGACAAGGAGGAAAAAGTGAAACGCATCAAAATGTTTTAAAAATAAACTCAAAGATGTAAACGTAGTGTCATTTTACAGCATGAGAGGAGAAAAAGAGTGAAGTATGAAGCAAGTAAAGTCTGATGCAAGTGAGGTCTGATGGAGTTAATGGGAAAGCTACAGCCCCTTCAGCCAGCTCAGAGGCTTGGCTTCTGAGAAGACAGTCCCACCTGGCAAATGATGCTAATAATAAAATTTATTGTAATTATATACATAATTACTTTACAGTTATAATTATTAACCAATGCTAATAAAGGCAAAGCCTGAAAAAATATTAAAATCATGTTGCCATTTGCACCTCCACAGCATATTTGTTTATCATTCTTTTAATTTTAGAACATACTTTGTGACTTCAAAGGTGCATATGTTGAAAGGAGAGATAGAGCAGTAGCTGAAAAGCTTTTCTCCTTTTTCTGCTTTGTGTTAGGTAAAAGAATTTGAAGAAATTATAAGCCCGGCTGCAAATATATTTGAAGAGAATATTTGGGAAAGCTGATTCCTAGAGAGGAAACAAGAGTGTGGTGAGAACCACCACAGACCCTTACGGTGTTACAAGGCCCCAGAGGGCCCTCACAGGCCTCTCAGGACCTGACCAACCTTGCCGGGGGCCTCCCTCACACCCCGGAAGAGCCATTTCAGCACAGCCTGGGGTCTTGGTGCCCCTGCTAAGTCACAGACCCTACTTATCCGAACCCCTCCATAGGCCGACAGCCTGGGCCTGTCCCCTCGGTCTGCCAGCCCCCACAGTACCCTGACATGGCCGCATAGCTTCCATTTTGCACATCACTGGCATGTGATGGGGGAACAGACTTGCAGTATGAAGACTAGTTCAGTACAGTTAACTAATACCTCTACTTATAGATCCTGTTTTGCCTTTTTTGTTCTTCACTTTACATCCTGACATGTCATTCTTGCATTTGTTCAGGCCAGATGGAGACGTCTTTACGCTACTTGTGAGCTCAGTATCAGTAAGGATTCTCAGCCTGGATCTTAGAAGCTCTTTATGCCTATCCTCAAACTTGTATTTTTGTATCCCTGGATTTGATAAATAGCATATGTGGTGAGGTGGGAAAGGTGTTCATAATTTGCAGCTGAAGTATTGCCTAGTGAAGTGTCAGCTTGGGTTACATAACTCATATATAAACAGACTTTTTGTGGCTGGTAGGAGAATAATTGGTTCACCTAGTCTATTCCCCTACCTCACACAGCTGCATCGGCCTGTTATTTCATTATTCAGTAAAGCTTGCAATGACCACCACATTCCTTACAAAATAACATGCCTAACATTATGAAAAAAAAATTGTAGATTAACAAGATATGGCCAGCATTTAAATGCTAAAATCTCCTAAAAAAAAAAAAAAAAGGTAAAAAGCGTTTACTAGACTATTATGCTACTCTGAGGCTGACCAAATCTGAGGCTTCAAGGTCATTTTCATGGGGTAAGGTTAAGTGTGGAACTAAGCCATTGGCCTGGGACTCAGATAGGCAGTCAGGAGCTGCAAAGTTCCTGAGATTCCTCAGCCAGATGCCACAAGTGCGGTGGGGTGATCTGGGCCTTTTCCACATTAAGCACGAAATAGCCTCCTCCAGTTTCAAAGCTAGGTAGTCTAGCTCACATGGGTGAGCTCACGCTTGCCTTTTCATGCTAGTAAACAAAAGCCTAGGATATGTTTGGTACTCTGTAATAACATATCATTATGACTTCCCGAGGAGTGAAGTCAAGAGGAATGATTAGACCATTGCTTGTACCATTTATTCAGGAGAAGCTGGAGTGTTCTAAGAGAAAGTAAGGGTTCAAGGAAAGTAATCAAGGTTCTCTTATGAGCTTCTCATTGCATAAACTAGTGCAAAACCATCAATACATGTTTACTTCTTCCTGTCAGTATAGGAGATGTCAATGTTATGGCATGTAGAGGGACAACATTGTCGTGTGCACTGTATAGCTATGTGGTATAATGGCTCAAACTACAAGTACTTCACCCTCTTTTCTAGTAATTATCTCAACCTCTCTGGACAGGATGTAGAACAAAAGAGAAGCAATTAAACACATCACTGTGATCCCCAGCATTTGATATGCCACTGCTGACTATATGTGGTCCTTCCCTGCTGAAGAAACAGGAACCTGTAGAAAGCAAATATTGAAGGTAATATGCTACCTTGACGGGTATGCTGACACTGTGTAGTGAGGATATGCTTCACAGACAGAACATTCTACTATGACTCCTTCTGCTCCAACAAGTTCAAGTCTTTTAAAATCTGCATATACTTATACATCAGGATGCTCCATACACCCTTATTCTCCATTCCCATCTTCACCTCTTCCAGTACTCCTTTTCCACAGTACAAAGGAAGGCACCCTTCCCATGTCTGCATGAGCTAGATTTGCTTCTGGACTCCTCCACATTCAGTCGTGGATGGTCCTCCATCCATAATCCATTTCATACAGTCTTTTTAAGCTGTATCATACATATATCATGTATTATTACAATGTATCATACCATTAAATTAGATTTAAAACATCTTTAATGATAAAGTAATAAATATGCTATTCATTTCTTTCTGCTTCTCACCTGGACTTTATAGGTGTACGACTTACAGATTTGTTTATTTTTTAGTTTTTCCAGACTGTACAAGGAAATGATTATTTAAATCCCTTCTCCTCTCACTGGAGGTGTGAAGGCTGATTAGGGAATGTGCAGAACTTTTTCCGGAGATGAGCAACATTTAACACGTGGCTGACACTTGTCTAGAAGCAACAGCAGTATTAGTATCAGTACCAATTGCATGAGAAGGAACATGCCTATGTAAAGTGCTGTAAAATCTGTGAAAACTGCTCTGTCTCCTCATTTCAAATGGGGAGCCCAAGAGAGGAAAGAATTTTTACATCACTGAACCATCCCTCTGTTGCCTCACATTGTACAAGACTTGTACTAGAATATACTGGCAAATCTTTAAGACACATCTGCCAGGTCTTTGTAAATAGTATTGCTTCTGTTACCTGAATTTAAAATATAGTCAGTTTCTTACACCAATATCAAAGAAAATGCATATAAAAGTATCTCCTGTTAACATTCAGCTTAAAGTTTAATTCTTACAAACATTTGAGAGACTAAAATGAAATTGTAGAAATGGCCATAGAAAAGAAAAGGTAAACATGACATGTCTCTGAGGCCAAGTCAATGTGTTTAAAACCCCAAAGTTTCCTGCATCATTCTTGTACTGAATCACATGTATAGTTTGCAGTAGCAAATTATCTCCTCTTTCAGGTGTCCAATCAAAAGTTACATGAAGTCCCCCTATCCCAATTCCCCAACTGCATGATAGAGAGCAATATAATAAGGCCCCATTGACAAAAATATTCCTTGATTGCAAGGATTGTCGATATCCTGAAAATGAGTTTTCACAACACTAGAGGTGCACTTCAGCTCACTTTGCCAGGTGTTTGCATTGCAGTGACAATTTCCAGTACTGTGCTGGCTGCTGAATATGGCCCAAAATTGGAATCACCCCCGTAAGAGTATTCAGAATGCCTAGAAAAACCTGGGAAAAGAATAGAACAGACTGCCAAAACAAGGAAAAGAGCAGAGCACCCAGAATGCAAGCTGCATCACAGCAAGCATGCAGCATTCATCCTTACAGCCTTATAACAGAAACGTTTCTGCACAGATAGGCAAGAAAGCTCAGGGAGCATCCCAGAATCTAGTCTCATTTTTAGTTCAAATCCATATTTTTGGGGGGTTATTGGGTTTAATTCAGATGCATGTGTTTGCACACATATTGCCTCTTTCCTCTTCACTGGGGCATTTCCACAAATGGTTCCCTTAATCTGAATCCATCTCCCTGGATGTGTTTGATAGTGACTTTCCAGCTTAATGATGAAGGAAGATTTCCTCCATTCCTCAGCAAAAGCACAGCCTTTAGTGCTGGTGTCTTTCAAAGCCTTTCTTTGCTTTTCCTGTGTATGCAGAAAGACAGATAGAAAAGCAGGTAAGAGAGAGTCTTAGCTTACCATGGTACAAAGGACAATAGTATATGACCCCTCACAAAACTTAGAGCTTCACAAGGCATGAGTGACACCCCAGATGTTGTACATGAAACCCCACAAAGGTGACTTCATGCTTGCACTGAGTGTAGGCTGTCCATTTACAGTGCCAGAAAGCTGAAAAGAGCTGCCACACACTACTTCTATTTCTTGTTCTCTGTGCTTCCTCTTAGGTAAACATTGCCTCAGTTGTCCACAGTTTTAAATGGATGATGAGAGAAGGCATTGTCTAAAAGCCTTTACTTTAGAGAAGGGAAAAACCTGCCCCTGAATGTGTAATGCTGTGAGCACATCAACCAAACTGCTCCTACTTGGAGTCGCTTCAGTGAGCAGACTGTGCCTTAGAGTACAGGAGAAAACAGTAAGTATTGCCTAAATGGAGACTTGCTGTTGATACCAATTTATTTAACAGAAAGTTGAATTCCTTCTGTCACACTTTTTTCCCTTCAGCTGCTAGCTATCTCTTACTTAATCAAAACTTTTCCTCTTGATATAATCTTATCTGTTTAGAGCAGTGTTCCCTTCTCCAGAACAATTTTTTTAAAACAAATAGTGATTACAGACACCCTTCCTTCCAGTTACCTGATTCCAGCAATGGGAAGCCTGATTTTCAGTAGCTACTCTTAGGTTGCTATTTTGCAACTTGCAAGTTGGGCAAGTAACAGTTGATGTCAAAAATACTAGCCACACTTGAAAACATACAAATAATGACCAAAAAGTTACAAATTATAGGTCTGAGGCCGGATGTTTGGTTTGTTGTGTTCTATTTTTTGTTTTGTTTTGTTTTGTTTTAAGTACTTATGATGCTAAAAATTACTTTATAATTCACCGGTACATAATTTAAAGGAGTTGTTGTTTTCACTGATCTGATGTGATTACTCTGGCTTTGACAGTGACTTACTCCTCAGCAAAGGAGAGGAGACTCGAGCTCATTTGTGCAGACTCTGGTTCACAGTCCTTCAGACACAGCTACACTGTCAGTACAACTCCCCTGCACCTGCTGCAGGAGCACAAGTTGCTAATCCTGAAATTGTCAGTGTAGTACAGACACCCCAGACCAGTCCATCCCACCAGTTCTGCATGGAGAACTTTGAGCGAACCAAGTTTCCCGGTTGCTCTCTCCAGGCTCTGGGAGCTGTAGCCCATTGCATAATGAATGAAACCATATGTTTATAGAAGAAATGTGAGTAAGGAGTAAGTGATATGAACAAAAGATGTCTATGCCCACTGACATTGTCACTAGAATCCATTTCTTCTGCAGTCATTGCACTGCATTGAGACTGCAGGCTTGGCTTAATGCAGCCCGATTGCAGCT